>NW_020837989.1:5034208-5256135 GCF_003676395.1 Aethalodelphis obliquidens | reverse complement strand
TCCCTCCCACCCTCCCTATCCCACCTCTCTAGGTGGTCGCAAAGCACCGAGCTGATCTCCCTGTGCTATGTGGCTGCTTCCCACTAGCTATCTATTTTACATTTGGTAGTGTATATATGTCCATGCCACTCTCTCACTTCGTCCCAGCTTACCCTTCTCCCTCCCTGTGTCCTCAAGTCCATTCTCTACATCTGTGTCTTTATCCCTGTCCTGCCCCTAGGTTCTTCAGAACCATTTTTTTTTAATATTCCATACATACGTGTTAGCAAATGGTATTTGTTTTTCTCTTTCTGACTTACTTCGCTCTGTATGACAGTCTCTAGGTCCATCCACCTCACTACAAATAACTCAATTTCGTTTCTTTTTATGGCTGAGTATTATTCCATTGTATATAGGTGCCACATCTTCTTTATCCATTCATCTGTTGATGGACACTTAGGTTACTTCCATGTCCTGGCTATTGTAAATAGGGCTGCAGTGAACATTGTGGTACATGACTCTTTTTGAATTATGGTTTTCTCAGGGTATATGCCAAGTAGTAGGATTGCTGGGTCATATGGCAGTTCTATTTTTAGCTTTTTAAGGAACCTCCATACTGTTCTCCATAGTGGCTCTATCAATTTACATTCCTACCAACAGTGCAAGAGGGTTCCCTTTTCTCCACACCCTCTCCAGCATTTACTGTTTGTAGACTTTTTGATGATGGCCATTCTGACTGCTCTGAGGTGATACCTCACTGTAGTTTTGATTTGCATTTCTCTAATGATTAGTGATGTTGAGCATCCTTTCATGTGTTTGTTGGCAATCTGTATATCTTCTTTGGAGAAATGTCTATTTAGGTCTTCTGCACATTTTTGGACTGGGTTGTTTGTTTTTTTGATATTAAGCTGCATGAGCTGCTTGTATATTTTGGAGATTAATCCTTTGTCAGTTGCTTCGTTTGCAAATATTTTTTAAACTTTTTATCAAAATGTAATAAACATCAACTTGCTTAACTTTCTACTCCTCCTTGAGCAATCTCAGCCTGGTTGGTAATCTTGGCAGGACCCCAGTCTACAGCAGAACTATTCATTCCTTCCCTGCTCTAAGAGTGCAATGATTTTTAATTAATGAAGTTCATTCTGTGTCACACCACATAAGCCCATGTGTCCAGGAAAGAGAACCTCCATGACAATCAGTGCATAAGAATTAGCCCAGCACTATCTTATCAGTCCAATGCTGCAAGGACTTGAGGTGGGGTCCAGCAGTGAGTATTTTTTAATGTCTTCTTGATTCTGAAACACAGTCCTGAAATGGGACCCCGTCATTTCATCTTCACAGTAGCCTGTAAGGTGAATGGCATTATCCCCATTTTACTTAGAAGTACACTGACACCAAGAGATCCAGGGTCTCTGTGATTAGAGATACAGCAGTAGCTGGGGGCAGATTTGGGACTAAAAATCCATGTTAGTTTTCTGCAGATGCAAAAATCTCCCTACCAGGCAACTTTTATACAACATTCTAACTTTAGGACCGATGATTTCGATGATTGTTGATTGGTTATGTGTACAGGTTTGTGTGTAATCATGATAAAAACAGTATTCTTTTAAAATACATGAGTGATACATGTTTATTGTGGGGAAGTATTTATAAAATATAGGTAAGAAAAGGGGGGAGGAAGCAAAACCCCTATCATTACACAACTCTGAGATAACACTTTTACTATGTTGGTACATATGATTTTAGACTTACTATCCATTTATTGGGTTTCGAAAATTAGTTTATAAGACTGGGATCATGGTGTATGTAAAGGTTTTCACTCTTCAATATTCACTTACTGTATTATGCGCACCTTTCGTGCCGGTAAGTAGATACCTCATGACTATTATAATGGCTATCATCAAAAAGACAAGAGATAAGAAATGCTAGCAAGGATGTGGAGAAAAGAGAACACTTGTGCACTGTTGGTGGGAATGTAAATTGGTAGAGACAATATGGAAAACAGTACGGAGTTTCCTCAAAAAATTAAAAATAGAACTACCATGTGATCCAACAATTCCACTTCTGGGAATACATCCAAAGGAAAAGAAAACACTATGTCAAAGAGATATCTACACCCCCATGTTCAGAGCAGCGTTATTTATAATAGCCAATACATGGAAAAACCTAAGTGTCCATCAGTTGATGAATGGATAAAGAAGCTGTGGCTTAAATATACAGTGGAATATTATTCAGCTATGAAAAAGGAGGAAAACCTGTATTTGAGACAGCATGGATGGACCTTGAGAGTATTAGGCTAAGTGAGATAAGCCAGACAGGAAAAACAAACATGGTATGATCTCACTTGTATGGAGAATCTAAACAAACAAAAAACCTCACAGAAAAAGAGAACAAATTTGTGGTTAACAGAGACAGGGGATGGGGTGGGGCAATTGGATGAAGGTGGTCAAAAGATACAAACTTTCAGTTATAAGGTAAACAAGTTCTGTGGCTGTAATGTACAACATGATGGCTCTAGTCAACACTGCTGTATGGTATATTTGAAAACTGTTAAGCGACTAGATCCTAAGATTTCTCATCACAAGGAAAGAAACATTCATTTTTTTTTGTATCTATATAAGATGATGAATGTTAAATAAATTTATTGTGGTAATCATTTCACAATATTAAGTCTAGTCATCATGCTGTACACCTTAAACTTGTGCAGTGCTGTATGTCAACTATATCTCAAAAAAACTCAGACAAAATTTTAAAGTAAGCAAATATCCACACTAGTCCTTAAATGATTATAGAATTCCTTGACGTACTATATCATAATGTGTTCAGCAGAATCTTATTGTTAGATGTTTGACATCTGTGTATTTTTAAAACAACATACTTAAGTGAACAGCATACAACTTACCAGAGCTCAAAAATGGGATGTTTATAGATAATAAGCAGCTCTGAAGAACATGACGAGTTAGCATTCAATTAACCAGAAAATGAGTCTCAACCCCTCAGCCTGGTTGGATAGCTGAGGTGGCACACATTAATGACTCCTGTTTCCATCACCATTGAGTGACAGGTGTGACCGGCACTTGGCTGTAAGAGTGATCAGACTCTGAGTTTACGGTCAGGTTTGAAATTGAGCTCCACACAATACCGGGACATTATTTCTTGTGGGTCCTTGAGACTTCCCTGCCACCTCCAAGAGCAGAAGGGAGATCTCCGAGGTTAGCGGTCAGCCCTGAATTTTCACCAGGAAAAGGAAAGGAAGCCATTAAGTCAAACCCTAGAAAACCTAATGCCTGCCTAGAAATAGCAACAGCATCTGATTAGAGCCCAGAAGAAAAGTGTCATAGACTTGAGAAAGATTAGGGTGACAACGGGTTTGTTGGAGGTCTGAAATCAGAGAAAAAAGGATTCTAAAGAATTCAGGGTAACAGCATCCAAAAAGTGGGCAAAACTGACCAAATCATGGACCCTGGTATCTTTGGAGAAGAAAATGAATCTGACTCCTTTTCAAGAAGTTGTCAGAAAACAAACTGGCCAGCCCATCCATTTATAAAATGAAAGCGATGCTCTGAGTGATCCAGAAATTCCAAAACTATGTTTACCTTCCTTACTATGAGGCTCAGGAGAGATGCCAGCGTGGTTGGTCAAGGGACCTGAGGTCTGCATTCTTGACCTGGCTTTAGTTCCTCTCTGTGCAACTAAGAAAATTCTGTCCTCCGTCTAGTCTGGTTTTCTAGGCACTGAATAAGTGGAGAGGCATTAAGTATACACATCAAGAATTCCAGTTCTACCACTCACTAACTATGAAACTGGATTGCTCCTTTACCTTTACCGGTCTTTAAAATTTTCCAGTCCTTGCAATAGAGACAAAAGTATGTATAAGACTGTACTGAGTATGAAAACAAAATGAGGTATATAAAGAGCTTAGCTCAGGACCCATGACACAGAGGGTGCTCAATAATTACAGGAGCTGGCAGCTGTTTTATTTTCTTTGTTCCTTCCTAGCTCCCAAGTATTATTCTATGACAGGTGTTAGGGGTATATAGAGATACTAAGATATGTTCATTGCTTCCAAAGAGCTATAGTCCTCTGTGGGGAACAGACATGTAAACACAGCTGTACCGGAAGATCAAGAAGAGAGCTGTATAAATGAGGCAGAGCTGATGCATCCTCACCAGGGGTGAGTGGAGGTAGGCTTCACCGTGGAGGCATCCGTGCAGGTGGGCGTTAAATGATGAAAAGAAATTTAAGGCAGAGTAGGAGTAGAAGTACTCAGATAAGAAAGTAAAAGGCACAAGTGGATGGATTGTTAACTATTATTTTTTTAGTTCCTCCTAATGGGCTAATACAGTGGTTAAGGTGGAAAAAAATCAGCGTATATATTTACAACTGAACCCAAGTCAACTAATGCTAGAAAATTAAAATTTTGCCCTCCTGATCAAAGCAGTAAAAGCCTGGTGTTTTCTTTGTTCTGCTACTAACAGTCTGACCTTGGACGTATGATGTCACTTGCTCCTGAGCTCTAAAATGAGGATTGTACATTCTACCCCTCCACTTCCATTAACTGTTGTGAAAATTAACTGAGATAAAATAGGATCTGCTTAAGAATCATCTGGAAGGCTTGGGAAAGCACAGATTACTGGACCCTGTCTCCATTCGTTCTGATTCAGTAGGTTTGAGGTGGGACCCAAGAATTGATATTCCTAACAAGCTCCCAAGTGATGCTGATGTGGCCGTTACAGAGGACTACACTTTGAAAACCACTGCTTTAGGACACTGTGTTTTTCTAAGCTGTTATTCACAATTGGCTCAAGAGTAATGTGTTTATTATGTTTTATTCTGTTTCTTGCCCCTTAAGAAACTCTATAGGGAATAATGCACAAGTAGAAGACATAATATTTGCTCTAGCTGTCCCTGCACGATATTGGCCTTGCTCGATCATATGCAGTTAATGAATATGTTGATTTGATTTGTCCTCATCTAGCTTCTAATCTCACTAGAGAGACATCACAAATTTATTAGAATGATAGCATTCATTGGAATAAGATTAAGTCTTTTTCCAATTTCATTCTTTCCCTTAGTAATCAGGCCTATGATTCCTAAAGGACGTTTTCTTTTCTCCCTCTTTCTGCTCCTACGACCACATATCCCAGGACTCTTTAAAGGCCTTAGCTTAGATGGGATTTCAATTAGTGTTTAAGAGAACAGATATCTATGTAAATAGAACCGGGTGTCTCCTGCAAGATCGGAAATGGGCTTTTCAGCCATCAGAACTGTAAATCACCTTCAAGGTCTCCTTCTTCCAGAAGTGGAGTCTTTGCTCCATTCATATTCCCGTTGCCACAGAACACCTAGTCTCAGAAAGATTACAGCCAACCACCACGCTTTCACAACCCATCCCCTTCCTGCACCCCATCCCCTTTCTTGGCCTCTATATGCTTTCATGCTTTAGAGTGTCTTGTGCACGCTCTGTTCTTTGAACTTCTTTGGGGAGCAGCATTTTCCAGGGCCTGGCTCCAGCCGTGCCACGGGCATTGCCTTTCCATGATCATGATATATTTTAAGGTGTCTGTTTCCTCTTTGAAAGAGGATGAACAGCAGCCATTCTAATTACTTCAAGCAACAGGATCAAGAGAGCCTGCCTCACGTTCAGTGAAGCAGTTACATGCTCTCTTCAAAACGTGTCACCCTTTGGAATCGTCTGCCTTTGTTTAGTGTGGTGGGACTAAACCCACCACACTAGCGTTTCTACCCGTAAATCTGTTTTCTCTCTGTCAGAGGTCTCAAACTGGTGTTCCAGGGACCATGTTCACCCTGGGTAACATAGTTTAAAAAAAAAAAAGAAAAGAAAATTGAGTTTCTGACCGGCATTACAAAAAGAGAGACAGAGAATTTATGTAAAATTTGGATTTCCAGCTTCTCAAAAACAAAAGGTTCAGAAGCTTTGTCAGCCTGGACTCCCATTGTTAAAGGCAACACTGGAGGAGCTGAGTGCTGGCCACTTCCTTTGCACAGGGTCCAAGCTCTCCAGCTTCCTACTGTCCACACCAGCTTGTCACTCATGTACATGACCTGCTTGGTTCCTGAAGATATTTAAATTAGTTGCTCATTTTTGCTCTTCTTGACAGGTTTGCAGACCTACAGAGTCTGGGAGCTAGAGAGGTCCCTCACAGCAGGGATTTTCAATCAGAATCACCTAGTAGCCTCCACAAATCCCTATACCCAGGCTGCACCCAATGCTAATTAAGTAAGAATCTCTGGGGTAGGACCAAGCCATCAGTATTTTTTTCTTAATTCCCTAAATGATTCTAATATACAGACATATTTGAGAATCAGTACCTTGGAAGAGTTTTTCTTCTCAACATTATTGTGCATAGGAATCACCTGGGGCTCTTGTTGCAAAGTCAGGTTCTAATTCAGTAGGTCTGGCGGCAGCCTGAGATCCAGCATTTCAAGCAAGCCAAGGCTGCTGGTCCCAAGACAACATTTTACGCAGCAAAACCTTAGAGATCTAGTCTGGTCTTGCTCATAGGTTTAAAGGGATGCCAAAATAATGCTTTATTCATCATAGTTAAGTATCTAAGCTTAGGAAGAATCTACTCTTGTTTAAGAATTTACTTTTAAAAACATGAATGGTAGTGGTATCAAGGACATTTCTGTAACAAAGTGGGTGCTTTTCCTCATTTACTTACATTCCATCATGACTTCTTGACTAAAAGGGGCAGGGGTAGGTCTTCAGCCAACAGAACATTATTTCACCCTAGCGGTTCCCACGTTTTCTGGTGGTGGATGGGGTGGAGATTAGAAAATAGATCCTTACCCAGCCTTCCCTGTTATTGCTCAAGATCACGTAACTATGAATTAGAGGAGCTAATACACTGAGAAAAATAGTGCCATCTGTCTTTATAAGCAGTCTAAAACACTGAGAGTTTCTTTGTTTGATTTAGTTTCAAGTCCTGGCCACCTCTCTTTCAGGTGACAGTGAAGCAGTCAGCCAGGTCTAATTGCCTGGTTATATGAGAGAATGGAGTAGGTTAACTTTCAACAGTTTAATTCGAGGTCTGAAATTGGAGGGTTGAAGCTGGAACGCTTCCTGGGGCCAAAAGATTTCTTTCAGGCTGGCCATTTCTCTGAACTAAAAATGCCCCCATGGTGTATTCATTTTCTAGATCCAGGTTTTTCCAAGGTATTATCAAGGAACGATGTATGTTAGAATCCCTTGAGGCTTGAGTTACTGTATATTTCCAGGCCCCATTCCCAGAGATTCTGAACTGGTAGGTCTAGGGTGGGAGCCAGGAATTGACATTTTTAAGAGAATTCATCCAAGTGAATTTGATGTAACTGGAGCTCCAGATGTAGAGAAATATGGTAGGTAAGTAAATGGCCTTCCTTCCCCGTCTGCTAGCGTAGGGACTATTTGTCTTCTGAATCTAGACTGCAGCCTAGGAAGCAGCTCAGATGCAGCCTCTTCATTTATTAAATCATGACAGAGATCATGCATGATCCCTTTTGCTACAAGGACGTGCAGCTTGGAGCCCCCGGTTCTCAGTGATGTCACCATTTTCTAAGCACAGAGCAGCTGCGAGGTTTTCCAAATGTGCTTACTCTAGGAATATACAAAATGGGGTACACCTTCTCTAAGCCTTTAGATTCTGAGGTCTCACTACAGCACCGTTCTGCAACTTTTTAAAAAAGAATGAATGATTACCTCTTCGGATGATCATAACAGCCTCACACCCTGCTGTCCTCTACTAGATGTGAATACGTCCTTGGACGATGCCACTCGTTGAGTGTCACTAAATACAGAGTGTAAATTCCATTTTCTGTGCATCGCTACTAATGCAGAAAAATTTGTGGGACGTGACTTTTGGAAATCTCTACCATAAAAACAATAGGTATAGATAAATGCTTAATAATTGATAATGTTTTAATATTGAATATGCTTTTGCCCCTACTCCTGCTGCACTGGAGGAATATTGTGATATACTGTCATATAACCCCTTCCCTTAGCAAGCACGCCCCTACTTCCTTGTGTCCCTCCACTGAGACCCACTGTTACAATGCGAAGGCCAGGAAGGGCCAGAAAGGCAGCTGGACGCACGCCTGTCACCACAGGGAGCCCAGGCCAGGAAGAGAATGACTGGCCTCCGGGTACAGAGACCTATCTGGAAGGCTTCCGTGCATCTGAATTGGCCTGTCCAGGCTGGAGTTTCAGCCAGCCTGACAGCCTGCTCAAGGGGACTCGAGTGTACACTTCAGCCACTCGATAACTCTTCCCCTGCTGGATGTCACATGATTTGATTCAAAGGGAAAGAGGCTGAAATTGCCCTGCCTGGCAATTAAATAACAGCTTGGCCTTTTTAATCAGGAAGAAGCTTTCAAGTGAAAGAGAAAGAAAAAGTAGAAACTGGAATGATGATATTGATGACGATGGCATTCAGAGCAGCTGCCAGTGACATTAAGAGATGATAATGTGTCAGGCACATGCCTTACCCTGTTTAACCCTCATACCAACCCTGGGAGGCAGAGGTATCACTGTCTCATTCTACACAAAGAACCTGAGGTTTAGACCTATTAAGTGACTTACACCTGGTGACACAGGTACTACAGGGCCAGAGTTTGAACCCAGGTCCATCTCACCCTCAAGTCCATTCTACTCTGCCTCACTGCACAATTATTATGCAATTCCCTGTTGCAGCTACCATTCTGGAAGGCTTTTAATTGTTGCACTAGGCCATGCTTCTGGGGACGTTCTTGATCTCTGCACAGTGTGGGATCTGAATTTGGTCCTTTTAGAAATCCAACTATTTTCTCATCCAGTTGAAGCCAAGAAAGAAGAGGCTCAGAGATCAGTTGGTGTCTCAAAATGTCACTCTTTCCTGCAGCTCACTTAATCCACATGCAGGTCTTCTTACCCCCAGTCTAGTGCTCCAGCAAGATCCAGAAACCAAACATCCCCTGGAGCCCTTCTAGTCTATTGGAATAAACTACAGAGTCAAAAACCTGAGTTAAAACCCCAGGTCTTCAAGACAGTAAGTCTCATTTTTCTTCTAAGCTAGAAGACTCAGCTAGGTGTGGATCCTAGTATCATGTCTAGAATGCAGTAAGTGGGCAACTAATCTTGTTTGCAAGAATGAACATCACTAGTAAGGGATATACTTACTTGGAGAAAGCACTTTATTTTCTGTCTTCAATTTTTCTATCTTTGAAATAAGTAGGTGTGGGTCTAGGTGTTTGGGGAGGCCTTTCCACTTCCAAATTTGTTTAACCATAAAGCAGAGTTTCTTTACCTACGGTCTAGAAGATTGGTCAATGTACTCGCTGTAATCCTATGCATAATATCCTTAAAATTTGATTTACTTTAGTATAATTTATATTCGGTAAAAGGCACCCCTATTAAGTGTATAGTGTAGGACTTTTGACCAATGTATACAATCATGTAACCACCACTATAATCAAGATATAAAATATTTTAATTAGTCCCAAAAGTCCCTTTGTATATCTTTGCAAGCAATTCCCTCCCCCGACCCCAGCCCAGAGAACTACAGATCTTTTTTCTCCTCCTGTAATTCTGTCTTTCCCAGAGCACCATGTAAATGGAGTCACAGCCTTCTCCAGCTGGCTTCTTTTCCTGAGCATGATGCTTCTGAGATTCAGTCATTACGTTGTGTGTATTCGTAGTTTGTTCCTTTTCATAGCTGAGCGAATATTCCATTGTATAGATGTACCGCAATCTGTTTATCCATCCCAGCTTATGGACATTTAGATTGTGTCCAATTTGGAGCATTTATGAATGAAGCTGTTATAAATATTCACATATACATTTTCACACATATTTCTTAATATCTCTCAGGTAAATATTGTGAGAGTGGGTCCATGCAGAATTACTGAGTGTATATATATATTATTTTTCTGAGGAGATGGTGTATAGTTTTTGTCAGATTCCCAAAATGGTCAGGGCTTACGAAAGGTTAAGACCCACTGATCTCTGGAAAAGAATATATATATATATATTCTTTATATATATATATATATATATATATGTGTGTGTGTGTGTGTGTGTGTATAAAACTGAATCACTCTGCTGTATACCTGAAACTAACACATTGTAAATCAATTATATTCCAATAAAAAATGTTAAAAAATGATTATGAAAAAAAAAGAACCACTGATCCCGTTGCTGCTTCCTTTTATGTGTTGAGTTCCTTAAGCTCAGTGGTCTGATTTCTCAAATGGAATATTAACAAATTGAGAGGCAGCTTAGCTTAATAAAATAGGCATTGGATTAGATTTGAGGTGCTGCCCCACTACAGTCTAGTCTTTCACTATGTGACATTGCCAGTCCTCTTTCCCTTCTCAGGACCTCAGCAACCCTGTCCATTGATAATGGATTTGATGGCTAAGCTCCATTCCTCCATCCTACATTTCCCAGGCAACATAATGCAAGCTTCCTCCCTGGCCTCCCGCCTCTTTGGAGTTCTGGTTCAGAGCCTCCAAATACCCAGCATTCAGATTTGCCCTGCTTCCTGCAGGGGCACAATCACAGAGCATGAAACTTTCTATCCAGCTGCACTCATTTTGCTCATTAATGTCTATACCTGGGAGGATGCATGCCAAGAAGAATGTTCATCAAGGCGTGGCAAATTAGAACGGGGGACCAGATTTCCAGTCCTGGTTTTGCTAACAGAAGCTAACTGGAGATGGGAAAATCACTTTAACTTCCCTTGCTTAAAATCTTGAGTGGCTTTCCAAAGCCCTTGGGATAAAGACCCAAAGCCTGCACAAGATGACCTATGAGACCTGGCCTTGGCCTGCCTTTCTAGCTCCCACCCCTTCCTGCCTCTCCTGCAGTGGCCTCCAAAGACTATCCCAAACCAGCGATTGGGAAGGTGCCATGGAGACTGTGAGCAGTAGCTGTGAGCCTCTGGTTTTGAGGCTCTTCAGTGTTTAGCTGGGAATTATGTACCACTAAGTGGAGTTCTGAAGATGCTCCCATGTAAGTAATGAAGCCAGAGCCACAGAACAATAAAGGCCTGCATATGTGGAGAAGACAAAGTAACAAGGCCAATTCTGGGGCTGCAACGTTTTCAGCAAAGCAAGAAAGATACAATTAAGACCAAGGAACAGGGCTTTTTTTTCTTTTTTGGTTGGGCCCTCTATTTATGTAACTTCTTTCTTCCCAATTACACAGGTTCCTCCATAATGCACATCTTTAGGACAGCCTTAGAATAGTAAAAGATTCTTCACGTAGCTTGATTTATTCAATTGGCATTCATTAAACCTGATGCGGGTGGGAGCCGAGATCAGGAGTCTACTAAGGCATCAGATCCTGGCCTCCAAGCAACTTTTTCACGTAGGGGTCGTGATAGCTACCAACTCTCTGGTACCTTCTCTGTATTCAGCCTCTTGCTGAGCTTTACATCCATTATCTTATGTAAGCATTATAATAAACTTAACACCATCCATATTTTACAGATAAGGAAACTGAGGATTACACTAAGACAGTTACTTGACGAAGCTGGTAACTTGCAGAGCCTGCATTCAACTCACGTTGGCCTGTGATACCAAAGCCCATATACGTAACTGCTACTTACCACGTGGGAAATCCCGTTCATTACTTAACCTTATTAAGCCTCCATTTCCTCTGTGAAACGGGATAACCAAGTTTGCAGGCTTCCCGTGTTCGCAGGAATTGAAAAGATAATTAATGTAAAGTATTTATGTATCATAATGCCTGGCACATTGTAATTCTCAATATAAGCTAGCTGCTATTATTCTTATCATCACTATCATCGTTATTGTTTGTCAACAGAGAGGTATATGCAAACTACTATGGTGATTCAAAGGAGGGGGCAATCACTTTCACCAAGAGGACAGTCAGGGTGTGTGAGGATAGGTGTAAGGTTCATAAAGATTCAAACCTGACCCCAAAAGGAGAATGTGTACGTAGGGATTCGGACTCAAAAGGGCCAGTATAAGAAACAACAGGAGTGAAAGCAAAGAGATAATAGGAAAGTACTAGTAATGACTACAAACGGTGAATAGGCCATTTTGCGGATACGCATGTAAATGCAGGTGACGGTAGACAGATGCCTTGGGGTGAAAGTTTGGAGAACTGACTTGAGCAGAGGCTTGGTTTTATAGGAAGAGAGGAAACACTGAATATTTATGAGCAGGGGAGCAACAGAGCACAGCTCTGCCCCAGGAAGATTCTGCAGGCCACCTATACCCACTGTGGCTGGGATGCATGTGAGGGAGTTACAGGATACGAATGAGACTTGGGAAGGACCAGTTCATGATAAGTCTGACCCAATACAATGCTGTATCCAATAAGTAAGACCTATGTTGGCTTTGGATGGGGATGGAGGATCTGTGCCCTCTGTGTCAGCCTTGTGAAATGCCCAAGATTTAACAGGTCTTCCAAGGTGCATTTTCAACCCATCATGGTGCTTTAATAACAGCTCCCTACTTTGCAGTGTTACTATGAAATTCATGCATGTCTTTCAAGTCCCTCAGATTCTCAGAACAACCCTGTGATGAGAAGAGGAAAATATTTTGACTTGTCAGCTTACTGAAGGCAAAGACTGTGTGTGTGTGTGTGTGTGTGTGTGTGTGTGTGAGAGAGAGAGAGAGATGTGATTGCTTGATTTTTGCATACTTAACAAATAAGAGTGTGAGTGAGTGAGTGAATCTCCATTTGACTCAAGCAATTGAAGTGAGGATGAAAATATCTCAAGTTCTCATGGTTGGTAACACATATGACTGAGACCCGAAACCAGGACTTTTCATCTCTCCCAATGTCATTATTTTCACACGTCTCCATTTACACTTCCTTAAAGGGGTGCTTTCCAAGGTATACACAATTTAATGACTTGGAATCCTGCTTGCTTTTTGTTCTTTCTTTCTTTTTTTTTTTTCTTCCTAAAAGCAATGCTCTGCCTGTTCCCTTTTAAGTCAGTCACGGAGGGAGTGCACCCTCTGAGAGCCGATTTTCCAGCCCCATGCTCTGATTCCGATGCAAGATAATGGAGCTTAGCCTTCAAAGATATGAAAGGTACCAATTGTTTTGTTCTCCAAGCATTCAGAGGCAGCTGTTGTTTTTTTTATTTCCCCTTACAAAGCTTTCTTCTCCTTACAGCAAGGAGGGTGAAGGATGGAAGGTAGAAGGAGGAAGTCGGGTTTATCTATGCCTCAGAGGTCTTGAATAGTTTGGGGAAAAAATGAAATAACACAAAACTGTAATTTCTCATTGTTCTCTGCTGCTTCCACCTCCCACTGCCAGTCTACTCCTTCCATCAAATACGTATAATATTGGTTGTGGAGCAGATCAAAAATTCTCTTTTCACTGGGATGTGCAGTCAGTCCATCTTGAAGAAGAAGCATGGCATCAAAGAAGTTCATTGTCACCCTCACTTCGTCATTTCTATCCTTCCTCTCGCCTTCAGGGGGAACAAAAAGCCTGGGTTGCAAAAACTCTTTCATCTCAAATTGGTCTCTTTCCATTAGTTTCTTGGCTCTCAGGGACAAAAAGAAAAAAAGCAGATATTCTATAAATAGCATTGTCGAAGACACTAAGTGCTAAATTAGTAAGATTTGATGTTTGTATAGTGCAAAATATGTTGCTTTTACAGACAGAAACTTATGCTGCTGGTTCTTGAACAATTACATTGAAGAGCTATTTTGTGTGTGTTGTGTAAATCATGACTGCCAAGATTAAGGTGTGACCTCTGCACAATTTAGGGTTCTCATGGTGGCCAAGTCTAGAGTCTCAGCTTTGCCAATACTCAAAGACAATTAGGTTCAAGATGCCTGCATTGTAACAAGTAAAGCCTTGAGAAACCTCCCTATAAACAGTTGTTGCAGTGGCATCTGTTTGCCGGGATAAATATAATCCAGTCATGTGGACTGGACCTTGGAGTCTTCAAACAGTGCAGCCTTTCCCAGTAGGAAAGTCTTCATGGGGAGTCCATTCTGATTAGAAGTATTTTTGTTCTGTTTTGTTTTTTGTCATCATGATTAAGAACATGGGGTTAGGAATTAGATTTTATGTACTGGTTACCTATCGCTGCATAAAAAACTACCCCGAACTTAGTAGCTTATGACAATAATATTTATTATTTCTTATGGTTCTGTGGGTCAGGGCTTCATACAGAACACAATGGAAATGGCTTGTCTCTGCTCCACACTGTCTGAGATCTCAGCTGTAAGACTTGAAAACTGTGGGCTGGAATCATCTGAAAGCTCAATCATTCTCATGTGGGCTTTGCTGGAGCTACCAGCTTGAACACCTACAAATGGCCTCTCCACGTGGCCTCGGCTTCCTCACAACATGGTGACCGGGCCCCAAGGCTTAGCATGGCAAAAACTGTGACAAAGACCATGACACTATGATGCTTCACAGAGAGTTACATCAGCAACAGAAAACAGGTGGTTAAGATAGGAAAAAAAAAAAAATTAAAGAGAGAGAGGAGAGGGAAACAGGAATAAAGAAGACCAAATGTGACCATGTTTGTCTAACACTGCTTCAAAGAACCAACAGATAAAAAATTACAACTTCTCCCCCTTGTCGTATCTATGTATTGTACAGAAATGCATGTATCAGGAAATTGTATTTAATAATAAATTAAGAATAAATCATCCAACTAACAGCCCCTCCCTCATTCTGCGTTCACCACTACTGCCAAGCTAACATTTGTTTGTTACATTTGTCCCTCCTTTGCCTAACTAAGCATTTTCACAAGCAGAGTCTCACTTAATTCTTACAACATCCTGATGAACCCAATGTTATAATTTCTATTCCCTTTCCTCTGAATCAGAACTCTGAGGATATGTAACCTTCCTGGCCCCCACTTATAAACTACTGCCGAGAGGGTTTGTTTTTAAAGATGGAGAGCCATTGTGCATTCTTAAGACATTCACCTATTTTAGTCTCAGAGAGTACTTCAGTGGTGACCTTACCTAATACGTACGGTCATATAAGCAAGTCTTTTGACTGACTGGTTCAGGAATTCTTATCACATGATTTAATTTACCCTTTCTTTCTGCCAGCAGACTCACCTTTGATTTCTCATGTCACTATTCTTCCAGAGCCACCCCCAATCAAAAATCTACACTAAACAAGTAAGGGTACTTCAATAGGTCTACATTTCTAAGCAACTGTCTCCTCTCCCAAAAGAGTAAAACAGCAGAAGTGCTCCTTTCAGTTAGAAATAAAAGTTCCCTCCATTTCAGTTACTATGGTGGTCCCTTTTTCTTTTAAAAGCTTTATTAAGACAAAAGTCTCATACAAGACAACATTTATCGTGTTGAATTCAGTATCTTTTAGTATATCCACAAACATGTGTATCCATCATCACAACCTAGTTTTAGAACATTTCCCTCCCAACAAAGAGAAGTTCTCTGCCCATTAGCTGTCACTCACCATTGCCTGCCCACAGACTCCAGTCCTAAGCAAACAGTAATCTACATTCTGTCTGTGTAGATTTGCCTTTCCTGGGCGTTTCACATAAATGGAATCGTACAATATGTGCTCGTCTGTAACTGACTTTTTTCATTGAGCATAATATTTTCAAGATTTATCCATGCTGTAGCATGTATTAGTACTTCATTCCTTTTTGTGGTCAAATAATATTCCACTGGATGGATGTATCATATTTTGCTTATTCATTCTTCAGCTGATGGACACTGGCTATGTCCCTTTTTTGGGCTATTATAACGAATGAAGCTATGAACATTCTTGTACAAGTTGTCATCTGGCCACATGTTTTCATTTCTCTTGGGTGTATACCTAGTAGTGGAATTACTATATTACACAGCAACTCTATGCTTAACTTTTTGATGAACTGAAAAACTGGCCCCAATGTGGCTGCACTATTTTACATTCCCACCAGCAATATATGAGGGCTTCAATTTCTCTACATCCTCACTAACACTTGCTATTGTCTGTCTTTTTGGCTCTAGTCATTCCTGTGGGTGTGAAATGGTATCTCATTGTGGGTTTGACTTGCATTTTCCTAATGACTAATGGAGCTGAACATCTTATGTGCTTTGTAGCTATCTGCATATCTTCTTTGGGAAAATGTCTATGCAAATCCCTTGCATATTTTTAAATTGCATTTTTGTCTTTATTTTTGAATTATTGGAGGTCTTTATAGATTCCAGATACAGGTCCCTTATCAGATATTATGTTTGCAAATAGTTTCTTCTACTCTGTCTTTTGTCTTTTCTTGATGGTGTCATTTATGCCACAAGATGTTCTTTGGTCATTTATTTTGATGTTCATTGGTCATATATTCATATACTTGTTTCATTTTATGTTCAATTTTGCTTGTTTTCATTCATTCATTCATTCATGCACTGAGTGCCTATTACGTGTCAGAAATTGTTCTAGGCACTGGAGATATATTAGTGAACAGGGTAGGACAATGTCCCTGCTGTCATGAAACTACTCTTCCAATCAGGGGAGACAGATGATAAACAAATACATTAAATAATTTTAGACAATAGTGAATATTTTTAAGGAAATAAAGTGGGGGTAACGAGACAGAAAGCTTTTATGGGGCAAGCGTCAGAAGTGCGGAGCAGCTTTAGGTAGATCAACACTATTGGCATTTCAGGACAGATCTTTTTTTTTTCTTTGTAAGCAGGGGTTGCTGTCTTGTGCAATTGTAGGCTATTCAGCAGCATCCCTGGCCTCTTCCCACAAGATGCCAATATCACCACCTGCCCTGGCCGTGACAAGCAAAAACATCTACAAACATTGCCTAATGTTCCCTGGGGGACAAAGTTGCCCTCGGTTGAGAACCACTGAGGGTGATGGTTGAGGACAATACCTCTCAATGGAGACCTGGGGAAGGAGCTGATTTTATGGGAAGCTAGAAGGTGAAGTCACTCGAAACAGATTGTAGATCAAGCCCAAAAGTCTCAAGATGGGTATGTGGTCGTCTAAGAAACAGAAACCAGGCCTTTGAGTTAGAGTATAGTGAATGAGGAGAGGATTGGTAGAAGATGAAATCTGAGAGGTGGGCTGGAGCCAGATTATGGTGTACCTAGTAGATAGTAATAAGGAATTTGGTATTTATTCTAAGTACAATTGGAAGCCAATGAGTTAGGGATGCTGTCTTAGTCCATTCAGGCCGCTATAACAAAAAATACCATAGACTGAGCGGCTTAAACAACAAACATTTTACTTCTCATAGTTCCGGAGGCTGGGAAGTCCAAAATCAAAGCACCAGCAGATTCAGTGTCTGGTGAGAGCCCATTTCCTGATTCATAAATGGCCATGTTTTCTCTGTGTCCTTACAAGGTAGACGGGAGGGAGCTCTCTGAGGGCTTTCTTATAAAGGCAAATCTCATTCATGAGGGCTCCACCCTCATGACCTAATCACCTCTCAGATGCCCCACCTCCAAATACCAACACATTAGGCATTAGGTTTCAACATATGAGGGACACAAACATTCAGTCTATAGCATTCTTCCCCTGCCCCCCCCACCCAATTCATTCTACCCCAACATCCCTAAAAGTCTTAATTCATTCCAGCATCAGAAGTCTAAAGTCCAAAGTCTCACCTAAATATGTAAATCTGATAGGGGTAAGACTCAAAGTACTCTTCATCCTGAGGCAAATTCCCCTACACCTGTGAACCTATGAAACCAAACAGGTTTGGTTTGGTGAGATAGGTATCAGATAGACATTACCATCCAAAAGAGAGAAATAGGAAAGAGGTAAGGAGTGACAGGTCTCAGGTAAATCCAAAACCTAATGGGGCAGACAACATTAACCTGTAAGACTCCAGAATAATCTTCTTGTCTTAATGCTCTGCCTTGCAGGCCTACTGGGGTGGCAACCTCACCCCCCATGGCTTGATGGGATGGCCCTGCAACAGCTCTCTGTTGGCATCCCATGCCTGTGGCTCTTCTGGGCTTGAGTTCCATGCCTACAGCTCTCCCAGGTTGGGGTCCTGAGCCCCCGGTTCTGCCAGGTGGCCCCATCCTTTGAAATCTAGGTGGAGGCAGTCATATCCCCATGGATTTGCTGGGCATAGCCCATGCCAGAGCTCTCTGCAGGGGCCCCAACCCCAAGGCATGGGGCGGGGGCATCCTGGCCCACCTAAACTGGACAGGAGGCCCCACCCTTTGAATCCACTATGCTCCCCACCCCAGGTCCTTGCACCCTGGGCCTGTGATGGGAATGGCAGCCCTGAGGATTTCTGAACCACCTTCAGTGACGTTCTTCTGTTGTCTGGGAGAATAGCTCCCAGCTTCCCTTGAGCAGGCTAATCCAAACTAATCTCCTTATCAAACCCTCACTTGGCCACACCTCTAGGGTTCTCCTCTCTTGCGATATAAATAGGCTGAGAATTTTCTAAGCCTTTAAGTTCTAGTTCCGTTTTGCTTAACGATCCCCCCTTGTAAGTCATTTCTGTCCTCTCACGTTTTACTATAAGCAGTCAGGAGGAGCCAAGCCACACCTTCAACAATTTGCTTGGAAAATGCTTCGGCTAAGTGTCCAATTTCATTGCTGGCAAGTCCTACCTTCCACAAAACACTAGAACAGGAACACAATTCAGCCAAATTCTTTGACACTTTACAGCAAGGATCACATTTCCTCCAGTTTCCAGTAACATGTTCCTCATTTCTGTCAGAGACCTCATCAGAGTGAACTCTACCATCCATTTTTCTGCCAACATCCTGTTCATGATTACCTAGGTATTCTCTAAGAAGATGGAGACTTTCTCTATACCTCTCCTTTTCTCTCTGAATTCTCACTAGAATCACCTTTAAAGATCCATTCATAGCAAGACAGACTCTTCAAGCATACACCTCAACAGTCTTCTGGCCTCTCTACCCATTACCCAGTTCCAAAGCCACTTCAACAGTTTTACATATTTGGTACAGCAATACCCCCACATCTCTGCACCAGTTTCTGTCTTAGTGCATTCAGCCTGCTAGAAGGAAACTACCATAGACTGAGTGGCTTCAACGACATTTATTTCTCACAGTTGTGGAGGCTAGGAAGTCCGAGGTCAAGGTCTCAGCAGGTGTCTGTTGAGAGCTCGTTTCCTGTTGCATAGATGACTATGTTCCCACTGTATCCTCACATGGCAGAAGGGGCAAGGGAGCTCTCTTGGGTATCTGTTATAAGGGCACTAATCCCATTCACACGGACTCCACTCTTCATGACCTAATCACTTTCCGAAGGCTCCACCTCCAAATACCATCACATTGGAGACAGGTTTCAACATATGAATTTAGGGAAGGTACAAATATGCAGCATTTAGCAGGTGCTGTTAAATACAGGAACTGAGCAGTGGACTTGTGTTCTTGTCCCATGTTTTCCTGCTCAAGTACCTAAAAACAGACAGTGATAGAGCTAAGACTAACACCCATGTTTCCTGACTCCTAGCCTAGTGGTCCTCCCATTAAACAAGGGAGACTAAGCGGTTCTCACCTGTTAACTGGTGTGAAGATTACAGGCGATCATTAATATAACTGTCCCTTCCCTCAATCCACCTTATTTAAGAAGTCCCAACATGGTTGTTGACATTGGCATGAAAATCAAAGAAAAGAAACTCTATCTAAACTATGGTTCACAGACCTGTAGCATCAGTGTCAGCAAGGAACTCGTTAAAATGCAGAATCTCAGGCCCCACCTCAAACTTACTAAATTAAAATCTATTTTAACAAAGCCCCCACGTAATTTGTAGGCATGTTAAAGCTCGAGAAGCACTGATCTAGTTTATCAAAATATCATCAGAAGCAGTTTAGTGATTCAGATGGGTTTTGATGGGCTTTCCCCGAGTCAGAAGACTAATGATGCTATCATCAAATTCTCATGTAACGCCATCCTGATTCCTTTCTTTCCTTTGTTTTCAGTAAGCCTGCACTCACAAAGTCACAAATTAAGGAGCTTTCATTAATTAGGACACGGATCTTTTCCTTTCCATTTCTGCAGCCACCAGCTTTGTCTTGGCCCTCACTACTCTGTACCCGGACTACTGCAGATCCAAACTTATGCCCCAACCTTCTTCACACCCTTCCATTTGCCCAAAGCGCTCTGATTTTCAAACCTTCTCTGGCTTTTGATTTTTCTTGCCTTCAAGGGAAAATTCATATCCTAACTCTTGCTTTGAAAACCATTACATTCAGGTCCCAAAACACCACCCAGACAATCTGTTGCATATATGTTCTTCTGTCCATGCCTTTGTTCATACTCTGGAGTGCCCTTTCCCATCTTTTCTACTGCCATCAGGGCTCTGCCGAAATCCCACTTCTATCACGAATGTCAGGTTTACCTACGTTTCTGTTGCCTTCCCTTGTTCTAAGGTCCTGTGGCACTTGGCACCTATATGAGTTTTTGTTCGACTGCATTATCATTTCAGGTAAAAGTATGTATCACACAACTAGATGGTAAACTCCTGGAGGGCAGGGGCTGCATCTTTACCCCTCTCCTTGTCAGCATCTGACAAGGCACTGAGCACACTGTAGGTAATCAGTAAATATTTTGCTTCTGAATCTGATGAAGTTGTAGAATAATGCCCAGAATTACAAGCACATCATTCCTACTAATTTATTTCCTCTAAGCGTCCATGCTACCGTTCAGCAATTATGCAAGCAGCATTGTTTATAAAACCGACCATGGGTAGGCAGCCTCCAATCAGCAAGGCAGTAGGCATTGGAAACAGCCCAGAACTTCAGGCCAAATAAAAACTATGAATGTTTATTTCAAGAGCCACTGTATTCTGTGGAACAAATCTCTGTTCTGGGTGTCAGAACAACAGGTATCCCTTCCCACCTCCCTGCTGTGACACTCAAGGCCAGCTGCTCTGAACAGTGTGTCAGGCGTAGAGCTCCAGTTGCACTGCCCCAGCTGAGCCAGGGGCAGCCACATACAAAATGCTGATAACATTAACCCTAATTTTGTATTTTGCTACAGTTTTGTGTTTGCTTAGTACTTCCTTCTTAAGGCTGTTGGCAATCGTGTTGGCTGGTCTCCTGGCTCAGAATATTATTAGCTTTTTGTATATAGTTGTCCATCAGTATCCACAGGGGATTGGATCCAGGACCCCTGTGGATACCAAAGTCCATAGATGCACAAGTCCCTTATGTAAAATGGCAGGGTACAGTAGCATTGGTTAGTTTTCCTATTCCTGGGCATTAGACTATAAAGATTCCCATAAGGAGACACAACTACTAACAACTTTCTTTGTATATATACTAAGCTCCTTTGAACCCCTCCTAGAACTAAAGAGATAGCAGGAAAGTACCGTCATTTCCTTTCTACAGCTAGGGAAACAGAGGCCCAGGCAAGCAATCTAACTTGCCCAAGATCACAAATGTTTGTTCCGGAGCTGAGACTAGGGTTCAGGCTTCATGAACCCAGGGCTAATATGCAGTATTACAGGCTCAGTGCAGCGTTACTGGTTGACAGTAAGTAGACAAAGTTGACATTTGAACCCAGATGATCTATTTCTGGAATCCACACTCTTACCCAGCCATCAACAAGGCCTACCAGACAGTCCACACTGATTCATGTAAAGAGATATATTTGCCATTTCTGTTCTAAGACAGCTTTGCCAAAATTGGGAGCAGTATCCTCTGTCTTTGAGATTCATTGCTTCAAACACCTATCTACTTTCCCTTCGAAGTTATCCCTTTAATAATAATTTTCAATTTTGATTATATCTGGGAGAAAAATAAGAAACCTATTTAGATGCTAATTGGCTCTAACATCTCAGTGAATCAGTCTCATCTATTTCCTACAAGAAGCCTCTGGAACACGGATCATGCAGTTATCAAAGAGTTTTGCTGACCCACGAGCTTACAAGTGATTCAATGCACTTGGATTTATAACACAGTTTTATAGCAAAGGACGTCTGTGCTAAGAACAGTGTCTTAAAAGCTAGATGTGGGGGCGGCAATTATTTTCTTGTGCATCATAGTCGGGATGCAGGGTGGATACATTTAATTATTTTGCCCACATCAAAGTAGGGAAATGAATAGTCAATGAGCATTCTAGGAAGTTCATGGTATGATGGTAAAAAGCTAAATTTCTGGTATCAGATTGCTTAGGTATGAATTATTGCTCTACTTCTTTGTAGCTTTGTGACCACTGGCAACTTAACTTTTCTGAGTCTCAATTTCCTTATCTGCATAATGGGGGTCATAATGATACTTAACCTCACAAGGCTGAAATAATGACTAAATAAGACGATAAATATAAAATACTTAGCCCACTGCCTGGCACACAGTGCTTCATAAAAATTAATTATTATTATGTTTACATATTTACTAATAATTCCTACAGTCAAGTAAAATGAGAAGTCTTCCTCATCCTTCATAAACATTTATGGAATGTTCTTCTCCCAGGCCTGAATGAGTAATCCCCTCAGATTTACTAATAACAAGAGTCAGTTTGGTGTTTAATGGAGATGAGGAAAGAAATGAGGGATGGAGGTGGAAGTCAGCCTTTAACATTAGATGGTTTATACCACAGTTTCTCTATCTCAGCACTACTGACATTTTGGATTGCGTAAGTGTTTGTTGCAGGGCTATTCTTACCACTGAAGGATGTTCAGTAGCATCCCTGGCCTTTGCTCATTATTAGATGCCAGTAGAATCCCCCTTCCTCCATTTGTGCCAGTCATAACGTCTCCAGACATTGCCAAGTGTGCCCTGGAGCAAAAATGCCCCCAGCTGAGAACCACTGATGTACATACTGCATTCTCCCATGATGGGGACATGTATGGCCATGGGGTAGCCAGAGACAGACCAAGACAGAAGTGGGAAATTTTTTTTTTCTGTAAAAGTTCAAATAGTAAGTATTTCAGGCTTTCTTTCTGTCACAACTACTCAATTCTGCCACTGTAGCATGGAAGCAGCCACAGACAGTGCATAAACAAATACATTCCAATGAAATGTCTTTTATAGACACTAAAATTTGAATTGCATATAATTTCCATGTGTCACTAAATATTCTTTTTTATTTTTTTCAACCACTTTAAATTACTGAAACCACTTTTAGCTCACAGGCCATATAAAAACAGGTGGGGGGCTGGATTTTTCTTATGGGCAATTTTGGCTGACCTCTGTGTGAAAGAATATGTGAAGCCCTGGGATAAACATGGTACTTCTCCGGAGAGCATCAGATTAACTTTAAAAACTGGGAGAAAGCGTTTTTTTAATCAAAATAAACATTGTCGTATTTTGGAGTAGAGTTCAAACCCACATGACTTTTCAAGATAATATATGATATTTCAAAGTAATGTTTTGCTCCCCATGGGTTGCTTGGAGCTATGCCTCGGAGCATATCCCTAGAGGCCATCGCTGCCATCATTCTCCTCCGCTTTTAGGCTACTCTGGTGAAAAATTTGAGAAGCTGCCATTGTAGGAAGAAACTAACATAAAAGCCTTTTGGACTTCTCCTAACTGATTGTCCTTGGATGGTGTCCGATAAAGCACCTAGAAATATTCTAAGTGCCTTGATGGTTCTCTAATGTATTTCATCCAGAGAATGGTTGTGTAATATGTAACTGTTTAATCCAAAGTGGTTCCTAGAAATCCTTTTTTGAAATTCCACCTGTCTCCTTCACACGCTTGGGGTCTGGAATCTACTCACTTCTCTGGTCAACTAAGTGGCCTGAGTATTACTCAGCATGGTGAATACCTAGGAGATTAACAAATGACCCAGCCTCTACCCTCAAGAAGCTGAACATTTTCTGGTGATGGTAACGCTTATTCATATGAGATGACCCCAAAAGAGGACCTCATCAAGAAAGACAGAGTGGGAAATAGCATCGGATTGGCAAGCAGGGGGCTTCTCTTCTGGACCCTTCTTTGCCTTTTATCTTGAATGGGAGAGTTACTTTTCTCTTGTGTCCAGAGTGCCTTTTTGAGAAGGATTCGGAGGCACCACTCAAGCTGAGTAGGAAACAGAGTGACAAGATTGGTTAGAGCTGTCTGCCGTGGATGGGAACTCAGGGAGTGGCTGGCACAAATGCCAGGGTGTTGCCATGCTTAGTCTCAATCATCTCTATGGTCTGTCCCTCCTAACTAGAAATGTCTATGGCTCTATTCCTCTGATGGCATGGTTTCACAGTACTGACTGGATCCAAAGAAGGCAGGATCACCATGGGATACAAACGTCAGGGGAAGACTGCCTGGCAGAGGTGAGAGGATGGTCAGGGCTTTAAGGATGTTTATTCTCCCTCACAGCTGGGCTCCAGCAGAGTACACTTTGTCTGACTTGGGTTTTGGGTGGCTGGAGGCTGAGTGACTTCTATTGTGGTGTTGGCACAGCAAGAGGGAGGCACGTAGGAGACACTGTGTCCCCGCCATTCTCCCAGGCCTTCGTGAAAGGGAATGTCTTCTTAATGAGCCCATCCCAGAGAGCCTGGCCTTTCAGATAAACAAATAAGCACCAGCAGGAGTTGCTCACAAGAGGCCTGGACAAAATAAGGCCACTTTGAGTGACAGCACAAATAAAGAAGACCTAAGAGGTCTGAAGTTAGCAGCTAATGAGCACAACTCCTCATCTGTGCTTCCTGGCCAGGACATCTATTGTTGAGGATGCCAGAAATCTGTGTGTCCTATTCATACAGGAAGAGACCTTTCTGGCCTCTGTCCCAGTACTGACTTTTATTTCATTTTTTATGTCGGGGGTGGGGAACTGCCTGGAGGAGATGTGCAAGGTGAGAAGAAATATAATTTCATAAAAGAAGAAGTAAAACTGTCACTGTTTGCAGATGGCATGATACTATACATAGAAAACCCTAAAGATGCCACCAGAAAACTACTAGAGCTAATCAATGAATTTGGTAAAGTTGCAGGATACAAAATTAATGCACAGAAATCTCTTGCATTCCTATACACTAATGATGAAAAATCTGAAAGAGAAATTAAGGAAACACTCCCATTTACCACTGCAACAAAAAGAATAAAATACTTAGGAATAAACCTACCCAGGGAGACAAAAGACCTGTATGCAGAAAACTGTAAGAGACGGCTGAAAGAAATTAAAGATGATACAAACAGATGGAGAGATATACCATGTTCTTGGATTGGAAGAATCAATATTGTGAAAATGACTATACTACCCAAAACAATCTACAGATTCAATGCAATCCCTATCAAATGACCAATGGCATTTTTTACAGAACTAGAACAAAAAATCTTAAAATTTGTATGGAGACACAAAAGACCCCAGATAGCCAAAGCGGTCTTGAGGGAAAAAAACAGAGCTGGAGGAATCAGACTCCCTGACTTCAGACTGTATTACAAAGCTACAGTAATGAAGACAATATGGTACTGGCACAAAAACAGAAATATAGATCAATGGAACAGGATAGAAAGCCCAGAGATAAACCCATGCACTTATGGCCAACTAATCTATGACAAAGGAGGCAAGGATATACAATGGAGAAAGGACAGTCTCTTCAATTAAGTGGTGGTGGGAAAACTGGATAGCTACATGTAAAAGAATGAAATTAGAACACTCCCTAACACCATACACAAAAATAAACTCAAAATGGATTAGAGACCTAAATTTAAGACCGGATACTATAAAACTCTTCGAGGAAAACATAGGAAGAACACTCTTTGACATAAATCACAGCAAGATCTTTTTTGATCCACCTCCTAGAGTAATGGAAATAAAAACAAAAATAAACAAATGGGACCTAATGAAACTTAAAAGCTTTTGCAAAGCAAAGGAAACTACAAACAAGAGAAAAGACAACCCTCAGAATGGGAAAAAATATTTGCAAATGAATCAATGGACAAAGGATTAATCTCCAAAATATATAAATAGCTCATGCAGCTCAATAGTAAAAAAACAACCCAATCCAAAAGTGGGCAGAAGATCTAAATAGACATTTCTCCAAAGAGGACATACAGATGGCCAAGAAGTACATGAAAAGCTGCTCAACATCACTAATTATTAGAGAAATGCAAATCAAAACTACAATGAGGTATCACCTCACACCAGTTAGAATGGGCATCCTCAGAAAATCTACAAACAACAAATGCTGGAGAGGGTGTGGAGAAAGGGAACCCTCTTGCGCTGCTGGTGGGAATGTAAATTGGTACAGCCACTATGGAGAACAGTATGGAGGTTCCTTAAAAAACTAAAAAGAGAATTACCGTGTGACCCAGCAATCCCACTACTGGGCATATACCCAGAGAAAACCATAATTCAAAAAGACACATATACCCCAATGTTCACTGCAGCACTATTTACAATAGCCAGGTCACGGAAGCAACCTAAATGCCCATCGACAGATGAATGGATAAAGAAGATGTGGTACATATATACAATGGAATATTACTCAGCCATAAAAAGGAAGGAAATTGGGTCATTTGTAGAGACATGGATGGATCTAGAGACTGTCATACAGAGTGAAGGAAGTCAGAAAGAGAAAAACAAATATCATATATTAACACATATATGTGGAACCTAGAAAAATGGTACAGTTGAACCAGTTTGCAGGGCAGAAATTGAGACACAGATGTAGAGAACAAACGTATGGACACCAAGGTGGGAAAGTGGCAGGGGGTGGGGGTGGTGGTGGGATGAATTGGGAGATTGGGATTGACATATATACATCGATATGTATAAAATGGATGACTGATAAGAATCTACTGTATAAAAAAATTAAATTCTAAAATTTTTAAAAAAAGAAATATAGTTTCAATCTAAAGCGATTTACTTATCTTTCTAATGATAAGAAAGATTTCTCACTTGAGAAATGGGGATAAAAACACAACTCTCTTCCTAGAATTGTTGGGAGGACCAAATAGGAAAGCAGTTAGCACAGTGCCCAACGTTTAGTCAGCATCTGATACATGGTGGCTACAGTCATTAATAGTAGTAATAATATCATCATCTTCTTCTCCATACATAGAAATACACAGAAAAAGTCTGGAGATGCGGGATCTAGTTCCAGTTCTGCCATCAGTTCCCTGTGAGATTTTTAGGCAAATCATCTCTCATGTCAACTGAGAGTATTAGACCGGAGTCTTGATTCATTTAGTAAACATACTATGAAGACCTACTACGTGCCAGGCTTTGTCCCAGCCACCAGACATCTAAAGGTGAATCAAGAGGCAGTCTGTGAACTCAAGGAACTCCAGGTGTAATGGGGGAGACAGACAGTAATGCACATGACAGTACAACACTACAAGTACTACTACTGTGATGATGTGTGTCAGGTGCTCTGGAGCCCAGCAAGGCCAACATTCTGTCCCAATCCAACCTTCCATGAGTGTGTAACAGAAGCAACCAAGAGGCAAGCTGGATGTCCAGGAGAAGAACAACTCACCCAACTGGCAAGCAGCCTAAAACCCAGGTCCTCTCCTTCTGGGACTAGCGTTCTCACCAAATACCAAGCTGCCTTAAAATAAAAACATTCCAGAAAAAGTGATGTGCAGAGAGGTGATAATAGCTGGGGTTTGGGAACTGGAGACTTCAATCTGAGCTTCAGATCTGTTGTTGTGAGAGCTTGATGACTTTGAGAAGGTTGTTGGATCTCTTTGAGCCTCAGTTAACTCATCAGCAAGAAGGGCACAACTGTCACACCTGCTTTACCCCGTGTTATCGGGTGGAGAGAGGACATTGTTTATTTTAAAGGCTTGGTAAACTGCGACTTATATCAATTCTAGCTTGTGGTGTTTCTGTTGTTATCCTTAATAATAATAAAAATGATAAACACCCTGCTATGTTATAGAAAAAATGCTCAATGGCCAGTAATTGAATTTGGGTGTCCAAAGAAGTAGATAAGGTTTTTTTTGTTTGTTTTTTGTTTTTTTTTTGTTTTTTTTTCCAACAGTCAATATCTTCTTCAACCAATATCTTGGTTATGTATGGAAAAACAGAAGGGAGGGAAAGAGGAAGAGAGATTATCTATTTCTCCTTAAAGCTAATCAGAGAAATCACTCAAGGTAAGTCTTGTGACATGATCTCTGATTAACTGAAGCTGCAATAGGCTGCTGTGATAGGAACCCTGAGGGGGTGACTGATTATCTAATAGTAGAGAGAAAGAATAAACAATTGAAGTAAACAAAAACCTTTGTTTGAGGTAAAGCAAAGGAGAGGTGATATAGGAGAAATATAATAAAGATGGGAGTGAGGAAAGAAAGGGGTTCTAGTTCTCTAGGTAGGTGACCTTGAACAAATAAATCTCTTCGCTCTACTTGGCCTCAGTTTCCCTATCAGTGCAACCTAGGGCTTGGTTGAGACAATCCCTAAGGTCCCTTTCCGGCTTGCCGGAGTATAAGGTTTCTGCCTGCACAACACTGAAACAGAGGCGGGTGAGAGAGAGGTGGAGAGAGAGAGAGAGAGAGAGAGACAGAGAGAGAGAGAGAGAGAGACAGAGACAGAGACAGAGAGAGAGAGGGAATCTGACTGATAAACTGAAAGGGAAACAGACTCATAAAACCCATTGATTCAAATTAAATGGAGAATTCATGTTGATTTAGAGCTGGCAATTTCAGGCTTCTACATCACAAGGAGACTCTATTTAATCCTGGGATGGTCTCTTGGGCCTTATCTCCCTCAGCTCAGTAGTGCTGCACACAGAGCTCCCGTGGAAGTAGAGAGAGAGAGAGAGAGAGAGAGAGCTGTTTACAAAGAAGAATTTACTTGAATCACCTGGGGAGCTGTCCCACACCCGCACCCCAGGTACCAGCAAAAGGACAGTGAAAGCCTCAGCCAGGCCTTAAATATTGGTTGCCTACCCTCTTAACTCTTTATGGCCTGATTTTCGGTCCCTAACAGAAGTCAGATCCAATGTTCTTATGTAGGGAAATAAAACACAATTTGCACACTGTCTATTCAATAATGCTGTTTACCATTTTTAGGGCGCACAAAGGTTGGAACATTCAAGAGACCTACAATCCAGTACTTCAGACTTTGGAAACTTAGTCCTTGAGGCTCTGGGAAGTCCTAAAGGCTGAGAAAGGTCATTGAACATCAGCAAAAGGAGACACCTTAGAGAGCTTCCAAAAATCTGTGGTGCTGCTACTAAGAAACAAGGTCCTAGAGAGGATTCAAGGCTTTGCCAGAGCCACCTGGGAGTCTCAGCAGAGCTGGGACTAGAACTCAGAATGAGAACTGAACTCTTAACATAGCATCCGGAAGTTTCCCGTGACCTGGCCCCAGTGACTGCCTGACTTTCCCCGAGAGAGTTCTGCTTTCTGACTCTTCGCAGTGTAATGTCAGAAATAAATTTAGGATTCTTCTCGGGCATGAGGGACACCAGGTACCTTAGACTGACAGTTAGACAAAGGAATGTTGGATTTGTGAGGCTTTGGTGACCCGTATACAGCAGGTCTTTATATATACCACTAGCACCTGGGGCAGAATTGTGTTCATCCAGAGATGCTGTTCCCAATTCAAATCAGGCCAACATACTGATTCAGATACAGAGAGTCGTGCTATCAAGAGAAATGGACTAGGATTCTGAAGACCTAGTTTCTAATCCGACTGCCATCACCCACTTGTCACCTAACCTTGATGCTCTATTTAAATTCTGTGAGCCTCATTCTTCCCACCTTTAAGACAGAGATGATAAGGACAGTATCTGCTGAGCAGAGTTAACTTAAACCAAATGAGAAAAAAAGAAAAAAAAAAAACCCAAGAGGCATGGAATTAAGTATGAATTTCTAGGACCTAGTTTATATACATTATGAGAATTTAGAGAGAAGAGGAAAATGTGCAAGTATCCTGAGGAGGTTAGGAAAACTTCCTGGGAGAGGTTGCGAAGCAGAGAAGTCTTAAACGACTGCATTGTATTTGCAAACTAGAGGAGACGAGAAAGGGGCCAGAGGAAGTGAGAAAGTAGAAGCAGTACCCTGAGCAAATGTCCAAAGACAGCTTCTGATTATTCTAATGCTTTGGGCTCTGTACTTCCATTTTAAATAATATTCCAATCCTTGACACCTCCTTTCAACCATGTTTTCTATTTTAATTTCCTGAATTGGTCCCCTGGGGAAGAGTGGGGACTATGTACTGAAACAAGTCACATCACAGAAACTTTTCTTCCCTTTTATTGAATTTTTGGTAAAATATATTAATTGTTAAAAAAAAAAAAGTAAAGACTATATCCAAATAATTCCCCAAATGAGCAGCCACCTTAGACTGTAATTACAATATGTTCACTTTCCCCCTGCTCTCCACTTGCTAAGTTGTACTATTAACAGTCATAATTCCTTCTGTGTTCTAGACTTTACAGTTTGTAACGGGTGGTATTCATGTCTCCACCTTTGGCCCTCACAGCAAGTCCATGCAGCATTTTAGGTTGTTTGTGCTTTAGAAAGGTCACTAATAGTTGGCCACGTTGCCCGATACATAGTAAGCTGTCAATAAATACTGGATGGATGGATGGATGGATGGGCGGATGGATGGATGGATGGATGGGGGAGAAAGGGGAATTGAGTGAGTTGATAGCTGCTCTGAACATCTGCCAAACTTTATCATTGTCCTCAATGATAATCCCAGCTTCAGCAGAAATCCCAGGGTGCAGAAAGCAGGCATGCCCTGCAGTCATTTACCTCTGGGCTACCCTGGAGCCTGTCAAATGGGGATGGGCAGTAAGCCTGTCGGCTGTAAGTTTGTGATATAGGAAATCTAGTAAATTTCCTGTGAAGCAAGGCCCTCAACAACCAAGGCTATTTGTACAAGAGATGGTCCCCTTTCGCACAATGCGTGATAGTGTGTTTGCAGTTTCTCCCTCATTTGAGAAAAATAGAATCTTTGCCCATTCCCATCCCAAGGTACAGAATTGAGGGTAGTAACGCTTGGGTTGCAGGGACATCATATAGAATCAAAGGAAGGACCAGCAAACCAAAGTCAGAAGAAATGTGTTTTGAGATTCAGGTCCAAAGTTTATAAGCTTCATTCATTCACTCATTCATTCATTACATATTGTGTTCCTACCCTGTAGCAGGCTCTGCCAATCTCTGGGAATACGGTAGTGAGTAAGAGAGACAAGGCACCTGACTTAATGGACCTTAGTTCTAATGGGGTAAGACAGACAAAGAAAACACACACAACAAATAAATGTCTAAATACAAGTAATAATGGGCTGGTGATATTTAAGCCCAGTCTTAAAGGCTGAGAAGGTACTAGCTCTTCAGAATAAAATTGGGGGAGAAATATTCAAGTCAGAGGGAACAATTTGTGCAATGGTCCTGTGTTAGGAAAAAGCTTAGTGGTGGAATTTGAGGAACTGAGGGTCAACCAGGTAGCTGGAGCATTTTTGGCAAGGGAGAGAGCGACAGAAGATTAGACTGGGAAGACAGAGAAAGGACCAGATGAGGCAGGGCCTGAGAGGCCATGGAGAGAAATGTGGATTTTATTTTATGTGCATGAGAAGCCACTGGAAGGTTATAAGTAGAAACAGCACGTGATCTAATCTCTGTTTTAAGAATCTGACTTTGGGGCTTCCCTGGTGGCGCAGTGGTTGGGAGTCCGCCTGCCGATGCAGGGGACGCGGGTTCGTGCCCCGGTCCGGGAAGATCCCACATGCTGCGGAGCGGCTGGGCCCGTGAGCCATGGCCGCTGAGCCTGCGCATCCGGAGCCTGTGCTCCGCAACGGGAGAGGCCACAACAGTGAGAGGTCCGTGTACCGCAAAAAAAAAAAGAATCTGACTTTGGCCCAATCACTCAACTTCTCTGTTTCCCTTTCCTCTCCTAAAGACGGAGGGGGAAAAAATCTCCTATTGCTGTGTCCTTCTAAGAGGTTGTTGAGGCCTCACATAATGTTCACCATAATACACTGCTCCAAGTAGCATTTGATCAATATTGAGTTGATTTGAATTGTTCAAATATGAACACGCTTTTTAAACCATGAAGTGTCACGCACACTGAAGGTTTTATCAACATCATCTTTCCCCAAAGCCTGGACTCCTTCACAAGAACAGATAAGATAATCTGCCACAAATGCCCTGAAAACCCCATCCCAATAAAAAGTACTTTATATTTTTGTTCCCTTGTGTATCAGATTTGGGGCTTGGTTTTCTTTATTCCATGGCGCTAACTTATTCTCTATTATTTTTGGTCCAGGAAACATCAACTAGACTCAAGTGTGCTATTTAACCCTAAGAAATAAAAACATCCCGAGAGACTATGATGGGCAGGACTGGGGGTGAAGTTAGCCAGTGTGTGCCTGGAACTGGGCACTTTCTGCAGCAGGGGGGAGCTCGTCCTCATTAGTCACAGGTCCCCCATTACCTATGAAGGACTTGTGAAGAATAATACAAACGACAATGATGATAATAATAGATGACTAGTAATGCATATAGATATAGATACACACATGTGTGTGTATCTCTATATACACATAGCCCTTTGCTACTTTTCTCCAAGCATTTGTTTCCCATCTATTGTTTTCATTTAGCTCACACTCACGCACCGATGTAGAGTGGCAGTGTTCTAATTGGGGAAATGGCCATGAAGCGTTCAAGTGGTTTGCCTCAAGGTCATACTGTGAGTGATGGAGGAGGCGAAAACCAGGTCCCAGGGCTCCCAAATCCTGTGCCAGCACACCGTGTTGAGACCCTCAGCTCCCCTGGGAGCCTTAAGAAAGAAAACTGGGATCCTAAACCCCAGATTAAATAAATTTTGCACACAGATAAAAATGGCCACGAGCAGCAGCCCATGTGGGCAAGTGCTCTCTGTACCACCTGCTCAAGTACCCACTAAAGTTCCTGCCATCCTGCCTTTCAACCCCATGCATAGCTGGGGGCGGCAGCGGATTGGGAAGACACAAAAGAAATCAAGGCAGTCCGCAGTTTGCTGCACTGCCAATGGGAGAAAAGGACTGGGAATAGCTCTTCAGGAAACTGAGAGTTTTCTCTTGGATGGAAAGGAGGTCTCTGGGACTTTGGGGCTAACCTTGGGCCCACCACACATTTGCCCTAGGCCTCTCTTGCCCTCCCCTCAGGGTTTTGGACAAAGTGAATCTTCGAGTTCTTTCCAACTTTAGCATTCTTTAATTCCACCATGTATGGGCTGGATGGGATATATTTGGCCGTTTTGATTATACATTGAATTATTTGTAGTATAAAAGGCCCTTATATTTTGGTCCATGGAATATACTCTGTTTCCTTAGTTCCACATATGGACACCCTCTATAGAAAAAGAAGGACAAATTCTAACCCCCTTCTCCCAAACCCCTATCTTCACCTCCAGTAACTAAAATAGAGTTTTATCTGCCCTAGAATATTATCTCCAATGTTAAAAAGCTTAATAGTCAACAAAAATAGATGTATATTGAGGGCCCATCATACAATAGGCACTATGAAACCAGATAAAAGCAGCACATATAAACAACAGGCAAAGGACCCAGCATGTAGTAAGTGCCCATTAAAAGCCAGTTTTTGCTGCTATCACCATCATCACCCTCATCGTCATCAACATCATCACATCAGAGCTGGTCATTTCATAGTAGAAGAGGTTGCTTTATCTCACCAACCTCTCTCAACAACTGAACAAAGGAGAAATTTTTAGTTCCCACATTTTACACATGAGTTAAATGGAACAGAGGGAGGTTGTGTAACTGGCCTGAGCTCACATAGACAGTCCTCAAACCCAGATGTACTGGTTCATAGAACCCATCTTTAAACCGCTGCACTAGTTGCACTGACCTTCTATACAACTTGGCAGCTGTACTCATTATCTTGTCCAATTTGAGCCTAAAATGTGATGTAGCTCAGAGGCAGCCAAGTTCACTGGGATGTGCATGAGTACAGGGGTGAGACTCTGCTGCCCAGGTGTGAGCCTCGTGGGCTTGGTCAAGTGCCTGCCCTGGGTCCAAGCTTCTCTGTGGGTGAAATGGCTAAAAATACCCACCCAGCTTTCCTCCTAGAATGTACGTGAGGTTCCAGTGGGATTATGGATGAGAATACACTTTGTATTTTGTCATCTTCTACTCAGATGCATGTGTTCATCTCATTAATATTACAGTCTGGTGCCAATTTCTGGGGGGGTCAGCCACAGAGAAGCTCACTCATGCTGCGACATCTCATTAGAAGCTAACATTTGGATTCAGGGAGAGGAGAAAGGAGGGGGCGAGAGTCGCCCTCCGCTGCCTAGGTTCCTACCGCTATCTGTATTCAGAGAGGCTTGCTGGTACCTTGGCAGTGCCACTCGGTGGGGCGTCTCTGACTTTGATGTTGCATGTGTCAACATCCTAATAGGGGGCAGCTGAGATCGAGTGTGAGTTTGGAGAGACATCTTATGACAGGTTTTGCCAAAAGATGTTTCAACAGATAACCCTTTAGAAATAACAAAGGTAGTTTATACATTTCACTGGGAACCCAGGGGCTTAGGTAGCAGCTCAGTTCGACGTTTGGCATGCAAACAGCTTCCTATTCTCCTTTCCTTCCCCCCTTGCACATCTGTGAGATACCACTGCTTGTCACCATAGTACAGTACTGTTTAGTTACATTGACATTCTGTCCACGTTGACAGCAATGATAGAAGAACATGAGGCTGTTTCCTTCTAGAAAGTCCACATTGGAAAACCTTAGAAAGTCACTCCGCCTTTCTAAAATGTAAATCAGATCACCTCATTCTGCTGTTTAAAACTCCTCTCCTGGCTTCCCATCATGCTTAGAATAAAATACAGATGCCTTCTATGTCCCGGATACTGAGCCTTATCTGACCTGTTCTGAACTCTCTCACCTCACCTTCCCAAATAGCTCCGCCACCTTACTATGCAGGAGCCCTATAGGCCTTCTCTCTGTACCTCACTCATGCCAAGCTTTCTCCTACTTTAGGGGCTATGCACCTAGAGCTCTTTCCTGCACCTATTTTCCCCCAAATTTTCCATGGTCAGCTCCTTCGCATCACTGGGTCCCAGCCTGGCTCAGAAGTCTCTGCAGCCAGTATTTCCCTGACCTTCCTACTTGGCCTCCACTTCTACCCCAAGTCTGTCCCCACCATATCACCTTGCTGTATTGTCTTCCTAGCATACAGTCACTCATTTACCTATGGACGGTCTTACTAGAAGGTTAGCACCTTGAGAGTAGAGATCTTCACTGTCTTTCAGATCTGCAGCACGTAAGAACAGAGGTGCTGTGACACAGAGTAGATGGGCGATGAATATGTGCGAGATGGATGCATGAGCCCCTCCTTCTACAGATGGAGAAGGGAGAAGCAGAGAAGAGTGGCCATCACTGCCTTCCTGTTTTCTCTCTGAAGGTTTTATGTGAGCACCTTTGGGCCATACTGGGGCTTTGGCAGGTTATAGCATCCAGGGGCTCTTGATGGGATGTTCACAGATTCCTGAGAAGTCAGCAGATGAGGATCAGGGTGTCTGGAGCTCTGTGAAAGTGTAGGCATATTTCTGGCAAGAACGTTTATGGCTTTTATTTGTAGCTCAAAGGGATCTTTGACTCACTGGCAGCACCATCAACTTTTCCTTTTAAGTAGTTTAGGTTTGGCGGGGGACGTGAAGTGAAGTGAGCCTAGAAAGAGGATGGAGTGATGATCTCAGCATCACCTTGAGGTTCTCTTTTTTCACTATCAACATGACTCCACTGTTCTGTCACAGAATATATATAGGGAAGTTTCCCCTTCTTATCACCCAAGCATCTCTTTTCTAGTTCATTGTTTCCATGGTGCATCTCCAGTGCCAGAAGCTAGGCAGATTTCCACATGAATAAAAGAATTCCAGAGTTGGGAAGTCACATAATTCAATGTTTATAAGCCATGATGTGCACCAGATTTTTCTAGGGAACTTTTTATAACTCTGAGTTTCCACCAGCTCCTACTTTGACTTTTTTACTCGGTAAGATTAGATGCAAGATGTATTCGTTTCGTAGGGCTGCTGTAACTAAGTACCACAAACAGGGGGCTTAAAACAACAAGAATTTATTGTCTCACAGTTCTGAAGGCTGGAAGTCTGAAATCAAGGTATCGTTAAGGCCATGCTCTCTCTAAAAACTGTAGGTGAGAATCCCTCCTTGCTTCTTCCTAGCTTCCGGAGGTTGCCATTAATCCTTGACATTCATAGACTTGTAGCCGCTGCGCTTCAGTCTCTGCCTCCGTCATCACACAGTGTTTTCTCTTTTTGGCTCTGTGTGTCTTCTCTTCTTAGAAGGACACCAGTTGTATAGGACTAAGGGACTACCCTACTCCACTGTTATCTCATCCTAACTAATTACATCCGCAATGACCCTACTTCCAAATAGAGTCACATTCAGAGGTACTGGGGCTTTGTACATGAACATGTGTTATGAGAGGACACAATGCAACACATGCTAAAGAATACTGGAATTTGTATTTCTTAAAAATTCCACCAGTAATTCTCATTGAGAAACACTGTTCTTACCTATCCCCTCGCTGAACAGATGGGAAAATCAGGCCCAGGGAAGGGGTGAGTCCAGAGTCACACAGAGACTCAGTGATAATGTCACAGTAGGATGCCAGGTATCATGATTCCCTCAACATCTTTTCCAATAGGCCAAACTGCCTTTTGGTGTTCAGATGTGGTGATCCTCTCGCTGGTTTACAAAGATGAGCATTTAAGTGGGTATTTCCAGTTGCCCACATCTGCCCCAAGGGCCCATTTACCTCCCCAATGGTTTCCAGTGGGGCATCAGTGGATTCTTTGGTCCTGTCACTTGTCTCCACCACTAAGAGTAAGGTTTTAGGGCAAGGTGGTCTACTGCAGCAGTCATAGACATGCATCCTAGTTTCCTCCCAGCTGTGCCCATGTTGGCCCAAATTCCTGTGGTCAGTAACTGATATTTGGATGAGGTATGGGAAGACTTCCTTTCTCTTCTGTCACTTACTCAGAACACTACCATATGGTACACGTTAGCACAGTCCTTTCACTTGTGTTCTCATGTGAGTGGGTTCTTGGGAAAAGAAATGAACATCTGGAAAGACATGCCGAGCCTCGCATGCATCACTGGAGATATTACTCAGTGGAAACAGTGGTTGTCATGCTCCATTTGTTTCCTCTCCCGTTGTATTTTTATGCTGGAAGTCTGCGTGATCTGTGGATCCCCATCTAAACCAGTTCCCACACAGCAGATGCATTTAAAGTCATGGATCTCAGAGTAAGCAAAATAAAGTGTTTAATCTATTATTAATCAGCCAGTTGACAAAACGATAGAGCTCTAGGGGGGTCTGAGGAAGACATCAATATTTATGGCCTTCTTAGTGAGTGCCTATTTTTTTCTCTCTCTCCCCTTTCTCCTCCCGCCCCTTAAGATGGGAACAGAAATATGGATCCTGTTATGTTTTATGCAGCTGTACAGGGTAGGAATGTCATGTTCTGAAATGAGGTAACTCCAGTAACTCAAATAGTACTGCATATTTGTTCAAGACTATTGGCGGTTAGAGCTGCAGTAACCTCTGCCAGGTCGGGTTAGCAAAACCAGTCTGTAATCCACAGTAATACAGTGGGAGAGTTTAGGAACAGGAGGACCTGGGAGACCATCTGTTACAAAGAATTAATGTTTCTGATGAGGCAGCTGAGGCTCAGAGAGGGCAAGGGGCTTCTTTGTGACCACACATTTATTTATTATTCAACAAACTTTAACTGGATGCCTTCTACATATCAGACAATGTGTGAGCTCGCAGGGACACAAGGTAAGTATTCAAAGGAATAGGTGCCACTCACTGAGTATGTCCTAGGTGTCAGGTCCAGGCTAGTCCTTTAAATAGTCCCTCTTGCTAAAACCCTCGACAGTTTCCAGCTGCACTTGGAATAAACGCAGATGCTTTGCCTACAAGGATCTACATGACCTTGCTCTGACCTCACCTCATCTCATTCCCCCCCTCACCCTGGTTCCATTCTTCCCCTCATTCCTCAGTGACTTTCATAGTTATTGTTCCTGGAATATATACCAGACTTATTGCCCCTTTAGGTCTTTGAACCAGCTGTCCACTCAGCCTAGATTACTCTTCCCTTCATCATTTCTGGATACTTATATTTCAGGTCCGAGCACAAACTTCACTTTTTCAGAGATTCCTTGACAATGAGTTACCCCACTCTCACCCCCTTAGTCACCTTCTCTGAATCAACCTGTCTTAGTGCCTTCCTACCCTGCCATGTGCTAATAAATGCTTAGCCCCTGGACATAGTGGGGCCGAGGTAGGGGTTGTGGATTTATGGCATTTGCCAATTTCCTCATGTCAATACTTCCGCTACGGCTCATTCAATGCTCCAGGTTATCCGTGTGATGTTGCTGAATGTGAAGCTGGGAAGAAATACACAGAGTTCACTCTTGTGAGCCAGTGTAAACCAGTTCTGGCATACATTTTACTGCCTGAAATTACAGTATTTATCAGCTTGTAATTCTTTTTTCCCTCCCATGCAATATAAGCTCTGAAAGAGGAGGAACCTTTTCCATTTCATTTACAGTTGTATTTCTAGCATCTAGCTCAGGGCCAGGAATATGATACTCACTGAATAAATGACTGGAATCAATTATGAATGGTTGAATGGATGAGAATCCTGACAATGACTCTGTTAAGTAGGTGCAGCTATTATCCTCTTTTGTCAGACAAGGAAACCAAAATGCAGAGAGAGATTCAGTCACTTGTCCAAGCTTACAGTCAGTACATGAAGAGCCCGGATTTGAACCCAGGCATTTTATCTCCAGAGCCCCTGCTCTAAATCCCAATCTATATGAAGTTGATGAAGTCCTTACTTTCAAAGAGCTCATAATCAAGTGGGAAAAAAAGATACCTGAACATAAAGAAATAATGTGACCATGACAGAGGTGTGCCTACATACACTACAGGACCTGGGTGAGTGAGGGTGGATCCAGTGCTTCTGGGGAAGAGTGGGAGTGTCATGGTGGTCAGATAAGGCCATGTGACAAAGGCAATATCTGCTCAAGGCCTTGGAGGATGTCATCAGTGCTTTTCCCACCATGCCGAGCTGCTCCCCACCTGGGACAATTGACATTATGAAATCTCCCTGGAACAGGAATAGGAATCAGCCTTCACTCAAACGTAAAGGAAACTGCAGCAGTGTTAGTGACATGGCTTGAGGATCAACTGTATATTTCGGTGCCTGGGAAACCCGATAATCCCCCCAAGGCACATTTCCACACAGGGACTTCCCCCCACCCTGCCGGTCTCCTACTCGAACTCTCTGATTAAGGGTGTGATTTACTCTAAGCCACTCACCCATTTGTGCTTCTGATTCTTTGCCCCTTGCTTCAAAATTTCAGGCGGCTACTGCCCCGAGATGGTAGTGAGTGCAAAGTGCACTACTGCAGACTTTTTGATTTGTCTAGTAGCCAGGCCTGAGCACCGCAGAGCCATCAGTGACAACTGTCTAAACCTTTGCGTTCCCTGCCTCTGCTTCTCCCATCCCCTACCCTAAATCCGTCATTGGGGCCTTCTGCCAACGCTTCCATCGTACCTTTCTGTTCATTCCCACTTCTGTCATCCTGATCCAACATTCATTCATCCACTCATTCACTCACTCATTCAACAAATGTCGAGTGCCTACCACATGATGCTCAGTGCCGTAGGCCCTGGGAATACAGTGATGAGCAAAAAGCACACAAGACTCCTGCCCTCACGGAGCTTATATTCTAGGGACTTCCCTGGTGGCATAGGGGTTAAGAATCCGCCAGCCAATGCAGGGGACACGGGTTCAATCCCTGGTCCAGGAAGATCCTACATGCTGCAGAGCAACTAAGCTCACGCCACAACTACTGAGCCCGCACGCCTAGAGCCCGTGCTCCACAACAAGAGAAGCCACCACAGTGAGAAGCCCGCGCACCGCAACGAAAAGAGTAGCCCCCGCTTGCTGCAACTAGAGAAAGCCCGTGCGCAGCAATGAAGACCCAACGCAGCCAAAAATAAATAATTAAAATAAATTTTAAAAAAAGAAGAAAAAGGAGCTTATGTTCTAGAGGAGGCAGACAGATGTTAAGTGAATAATCACACAGATAAATGGATCATTCTGCCTGTGATGAATGTTATAAAGGAGAGGGTGCATGGTGCTATGAGGGTCCCTAGCAGGGCATTTGACATAAGCAAAAATGCCAGGACAAGGGAAGTTACATTTAAACCAAAATCTGAAGGATGAGAAGGATAAATTAAGGAATCAAAAGGAGGAAAAATCATTTCTGCCAATTAGAACAACATGCACAAATGTTCTTCAGTGGACAGGGGTATAACTCCGACCACAACAGTGAAAATGGGCTGATTTGGACGGTGACAGAGAGCAAAGGTGGAGGGTGGGATGGGATAAGGTTGGGGAGGTCAGGAGGGGCTACGCTGGGACACTGGGAGGCCATGATAAGATCCAAGCCTAGACACCCGAAGGAATCAATTTTTGTTCTTCCCTGTGTCTCCCCTTCTGGCTCATCCAATGCACCATTGCCAAATTCCTCTTTCTAAAGCACTGTTGTGTTTCCTATTACTCTCCTACTCAAAAAATTATCCATTGTTTTCCACTCCCTACGGTGTGAAGCCTGAACCCAATGGCATCAAACACTTCTATAATCCGGCATCAACTAACCTTTCAGCTGTCATCTCTCACTGTGGGGAAATCATATAACATAATGTTTGAGAGCAGAGGCTTTGGAGTCAAATAGCCAGTGTGAGTCTCGTTTCCTCCACTTTCTACCTTTGTGACCCAGGACAGATTATTTAATCTTGCTGAGCCTGCATGTTTGTGCCTTTAAATTGGATCCAAGTGTAAAGATTCTATCGGATAAGCATATAAAGCCTGTGCAAAATCCACAGCATACAGAAAGTACTTATACAATAATAACCTATTATACTCTGTGGTCTACTCACTGCTGCCCATTCTTATCTAATGTCTCGCAGCCGGTGATGCACTATTTCTCCTGTCTAGAACAGCTTCTTCTACATCTATCCAAAATGTATAACCCTCTAATCACCAGATCAATATCACCCGAATCGCTGCCATCTCTGTGCCGTCCCCCCTCTACCACCAGCCCTCTAGGGAGGACCCTTTATCTAAATTCTTAGACCAGGTTTTCAGACATTTTTATTCATATGAAGTGATTATGTTTTAATCATCTTTCAGCTTTTGTATGAGTGTTTTCCTTTTCATCGTCTCTTATTATTAGCTTTTCAAGGTCGGGTACCATGCCTTGTCTTGGCCTTACTATCCTCACCACATCTAGTACAATGCATAGAACATTGCTCTTAATACAGATTCCTTGGGTGAATGAATAAAGAGTAAAAAAGTAAAAGAAGAGAGTGTCAATTTTTATAGTGCTATGAGTGGGGAAAAGAAGTTAATCAAAGTGTCCAGGGAATAAAATTCTATCCCTCTCTTCGAGTTGTTCATTTATTTATAAGCCGGGGACCATGTTCCATACCATCTATTTAGTCTCATGAGTATGTTAACATCATTAATATGAAGTTTCTGAAGTACTTTGCGTAAGGCCAACTGGCCCGAGGCAGGGGAACGCAATCAGATTCACAGGTTGCATCAGACCGAAACTCTCCGGACCACCCAGTTCCAGAAACTGACCTGGGGACTTTCCACCCGGCCCAGCCTTCCTGCCTTTCGAGGGGCGGGACTAACGGTCCCCCACAATACCCAAAAAGACCACCAAATAAGGAATACCCTGCGCCCTCCCGGATTCACCACACCCCTTTCCCTTCTTCCCCTATAAATTATGCCCAAACCCTCGCCCGGGCGCAACTTCTCTGGCCCCTTTCTCTCGGACCAGTGAACCTCGCCCGGGAGCGCTCCCTAATAAAGCTCACTTGAAGCTTTCCTCTGTTTCGCGGTGCCGTTTGTTAAGATCCGACCTTACACTTTGTACTGCCTGGGGGGAAAGACGGTATAGAAATTTAAAACATTATGTATAATCTCTTCAGGAAAAAAGGAAGAAAAACCATGTATTTTGTGAGGTGCCTCTATTCCAAATCACTCTAGTGGAAGGTTCCCAAAGGAGTTCATACACCTCTTCAAATATGCATTAATTTGTACTTTTCAAAGCCCCTGATGGATCCCTTTCATTTTAATTAAGGATATTTTGAAGAATTTTGCCTTTAAAAGCTAGATAAAATAGTTCCCGTACTTGCTCTGCCAAATCTACAGTGTTGGACATAAATATAATTATAAAGGACTATATTATCAGCTTCTCAGGCTAACAACAGCCACTCAGCAACTTTTTCTCAGGGATTTGAGTACTCTTACGTCTGTTTGTTTGTTTGTTTAATTTGGTGTTCTTATTTGGATCATGCTAAAAAATAAGGAGCGTATCTTAGAATGATCCCTTCATAACTGTGTACTGCCACAGATTCAGAGTCCTTGCTGGTATCTGCATTGACTGTCACATTGGCACAGAAATAATGCACAGTAAAATAACACAGGGTAAAGGCTAGCTGACACAATGATGCACTATATGGGAAAAGAGGGGAAACACTGGTGAGAGCACCACATCTTCAAGCAGTACACAGTACTTTAGGCAGGCTGACCTCACAGAATCTATTTAATAACACAGGGTCATATCGGTGTCACCAGTGGTGTTTTGGAGTCAGCAAATGCCATAGTTTGTCACATTAAATTTATGTTGGCAATCCAAAATGCACTGGTCAGATCATTGTGTTTGTGTCTCATTTGTACCGTTTCTTCTGTTTTATAATTTTAAGGGAGTGATAAGCATGGAGTTGACCCCTGTTTTAATGTCTGTACCTTTTTAAGCATCCTGGTAATAAAAATAATTCCTCAACATTGTAAGTCCAGAACAGTTTCCTTCCAAATGGGCCCATAAATTGCATGAGTTTGAGAAAACTGCCTTAGTAGGTGATAGTAAAAGCCTTCAAGAGAGTGCTGCGTTATGGCCAAGCTTTAGTATACCAAGTCCACAAAACGTAAAGGAAGGGATCAAAAGTGTGGAGAATTCCAAATATGGAAACCACAGCTTTTCAGGTAAGAGTAAAAAAACTGAAGTTCTAAAGCGGTCTTCAAGGGTGGATGAAGTGGAGAATTCAAGAGTGATGAAGACACACAAAGTTCCGATAGTGTTTCTGATGAACGCCTAAAATAACCAGCCTCAACCAGCTGCTGAGATATGTGTGTCGGGGGCGGGGGTATGTGTACGTGTGTATCCCTTTTTCTGTACTTGGGAGATACCCTCCCTACTAGGCTGCTTTCCTAACTTTCCAATCAAAAACTCTGTAGAAATGGTACTAATTTTAAAGAAATTCACTGTGCACACATATTTTCCAGAAGATTTTTTTTGTCAAATGAGGGCAGCCTTACTTCAGTTCTTGAAAGCTGTTCTCAATACCAATTTACTGTATAAGCAGGAAACCCATATTTGCTAGTTTCTAAACTTTATTTTCAGCTTCCTGTGTCTATAAACATTTGTTCTCATTTAGGGTGTGTACAGTACTTGTTAGAAGAGCACCCTTTTTTGTTTGTTTTTTTCTTACCCTTTCAAAGTTGAGAGGAATATGTGTGAGAGTGTGAAAAGGTCTAAGCGTTGTACCTTTGACGGGGTACTGTGCTCATTACAAGCACTGCAAATGTGGGTTGCTATTTTATGGCTGTTGCCCCCAGTGTCAAAAGATATAGTTACATCCTGACCCAGTCTTAGTTACTCAGGAGCTGTTGAGCAGAAATTTGGAATTGCTTTCCAGAACGCATTTGAAGAGGGCAAATGGGTAAGTAGACAAGTCAGCTAGATCTTCCTGGTCTAAGCAGAATCCTTCCCATTATTTTCCCCCAATCCACTTTAAGTCTCATTTTATATCAGGAATTTTTTCCTGACTTTTTTATTGCCTTTCCTAAGGGCATGATAATAATAAGTTTAATCTGTAGACTACTTTTAACTTTTCAATACCATTCCAAGGATATTCATCCAGGAAATAGCCAATGTTTGTTAGGCACTAACTTGCCACTCAACACTGTGGCAGGCATTCGAGGTATCCCAACGTGTATCACACAACAGCCCTGACCAACACCCTCCATCCCAGTTACGACAGATCCTCATTCACAAGGTCTCATGGTACCCAAATTCCCTGCACAACTCTACATCACATTAGTATCATTATTAATTGCAATTATTAATGCAATAATTATTTACCTCGTGCATGCTTCATCTACCCAACTGAGAGCTCTAGGCGGACAGAGGTGGTATCAGTTTTGTGCACTGATGAACTCCTGGATCCCAGTTTAATGTCTAGCACCAAAAAAAAAAAAAAAAAAAAAAAAAAGAGGTATTCAGTAGGAATGCACTGGAATGAATAAAAAAAGGAATAAATGATGATCTAGGAGGGAGGTGGATGAGTTTGAGAAGCAAGGAAAGCATTGAAAGAACCCAGGGCTGCACAAAGGCAAGTACCTGCAAGAAGAAGCCTACACAGGGCAGAAAGTAGGGCAGGTTATTAAGTACAAACCAAGAAAGTAGAACAATCTTTTGTGATTGCAACATGAAAGCAAAAGCCCAAACCAGGATGCATCTCACAAGACAGGAAGTATCTTAGGAAAACATGCTTTAACTGCATCAGGCAGAAAAAGAAACGGGCTATCCCCTGTGCAGTGAGGGAAACAAAAGCAAATGACTAGTTTAAAAAGCCAGATACATCTAGGGCTTTGCTCTTTTGTCTCACCTTAGTTTTTCCCACCCAGAGCAAAGGCAGTTACACTATCAAAGCACGTGGCATCCGGAAGGGGCTGGAGAGGAGCGTGGGAGAAAGACAAAAGGGGCTGATGAAAGATGATTTTAGGAATTGGCTCCCTCATAGCCAAAGAGGCTATACTCCATGAACTGTCCACGCCTGTTGTTTTTCAGAACTCACAGGAGGTGGTAAAGGTCAAAGGGTGTCCCTGAAACTGGCAGATGATTCTAGATCCCACTGAATCCCTGCCAACAGGCCTAACGGCATAAGTTAGTTCTACTGCTTCTTCTCCATCTAAAGTGGACAGAGCACCAGTCTGCGAGTCAGGAGACCCAAGTCTAGTCCTGGCTGTGCCACCGTCTCGCTTTGTGATCCTGAGCAGGTCACTTTACCTCTTACATCCTCAGTCTTCTCTTCCGAAAAATGGAGAAAGGGGATTATTCATTCTTCCAGTCATGGCTTGGTAGAATCAGAATATTTTTACATTTCATTTTCCCCCTAAGTAATGCATGTATACAACTTATAAAACCGAAGTGTATTCTAAGTAATAAAACAAAATTCAGCGTTCCCTTCCCTCATCCGTTTCTATCCCAGATTCCGGCTCAGGAGAATCACTCTAAGTTTTTTGCTATTTCTCCTGATATTTTCCCTTCATATCCTTTATACTGCCTTTTCCGGGTTTCCTGTTTTAGATGTTATTCATTGGATTTCTACTACTGCATATGAGGACTGAGCTCACACATCCTCAACCCATTCACGTGGGTCCCACTTTCGTACTGTCATATTTTGGTGACATCAATATTCAGTGTTTACAATATTATGACTAGATACGTACCTCCACAGCAGAGCCAAATATTGTACTCTGAAACTTTTTGTTTTCCTGTTGTTTGTTTGTGCTGTTTTGTTTGTTTGCTTTGTTGATTTTTTCTATGTATTTTATCATTGATTCAGATGCAAACTTGCAGAGCAAACCACAGAACTCCTCTTAGTTATAACTGCACATACGAGGAGATCTCTCAGTTGCATTGCTCTCTCCTAGAGGCCTCCTTTCTGGAGACCCCCACCCTGTCCCTGGTCCTTTCTGCTCCAGCCTGGCCTGGACCTGTTGGGCATAGCAGGAGAGCTGTCTTCCTAGGACTGGCCCTCTCCTTCCCTGGTTTTGGCTCTCTTGGTCTCCATTTCCCATCCTTCCTCATGTCTCCATTGACTCTCCCATGTCAGTGCATTGTATCCTCGCCTTCCTAAAAATAGCACATGAGAGATCAATTTCTAGGTCTTGCATATCTGAGACGGTTTTTATTCCACCTCAAACTCTGTTGATTGGGGATTAAATGCAATCTTGGACACAATTTTCATTCAAACTTTTGCAGATATTTCATACAAACTGTGCAGATATTGCTCCATTAACTTCTCTTTTCCACTGGAGCTAATGAAAGGCCAGCCCATTCTGAGCACTCCTTCTTTTATGTGATTTCCTTCCCTCCTCTACCGGCAGAAGCTGTTATGATCTTCGTTTTGTCCCTCAAACTGTTGATACATATGATGGGCTACGGTATAGAGTGTTTTTCATTCATGGGTCATTCATGAGGCCAGGCACTCAATTTGAAAATGCAGATCCTTCACTTTTAAGAGATTTTCTTCTATAATTTATTTAATAGTATCCTGCCCTCCATTTTTTCTTTTCTCTTTCACTTCCAGTTCCTAGTAGCTGTATGTTGGACTTCCAAGATTCTAGTTATGAGACTTTAAGTTATTTTCTGGATGATATCTTCAACTTTATATTTCAGCATTTTTATTAACTAATCTGTTTATCTGTTGTATTGACTTCCCAGAGTTCTTTCTTATTTTTTTTATTATTCCTTTGTAATAGTATCCTATTCATGCTTCTCGTCTCTCAAATAAGAGTACAGTTTTTTTGTTTGTTTGTTTTGTTTTTATACATTTATTTATTTATTTTTGGCTGTGTTGGGTCTTCGTTTCTGTGCAAGGGCTTTCTCTAGTTGCTTCGATCAGGGGCCACTCTTCATCGCAGTGCGTGGGCCTCTCACTGTTGCGGCCTCTCTTGTTGCGGAGCACAGGCTCCAGACGCGCAGGCTCAGTAGTTGTGGCTCACGGGCCCAGTTGCTCAGCGGCATGTGGGATCTTCCCAGACCAGGGCTTGAACCCGTGTCCCCTGCATTGGCAGGCAGATTCTCAACCACTGCGCCACCAGGGAAGCCCAGAGTACAGTTTTTTAAAGTGTTCTTTTGGTCCCTGAACTGTGCTTGTTTCCTGTGATTTACATTTTTCTGTTTGTTAATTTTAATTCCTACCCTCCCATAGTTAGAGGCCCTTAACTATCTATTCTTATAAATGTCAAAAAGCCAATAGGATGGTCTGCATGAGAGGAGGAAGATGGCTAGTGGATGACCCTCCCCTCCCTCCTCCCCCCTCCCCCCTCCCCCCACCGACTGCCGCACAGCTATACCTGGTGACCCCAATCTAGGGTCCCTCCACTTCACCTTCATTGTCAGCCTCCAGTCTGCTGCTTGGCCGGAAAGCAGGCAATCACCTGGCTACATGAGCTGGGTGAGGGGTTCTGGAGCTTTCTATCAGTTTTCACCCCACTGTACATCAGTCCTTCGAGTATCTAGCACTTCAAATTTCCACCCCTTTCTGGTGACCTGTGGTATTACTGGCTTCTCTTATTGACTCCACCCACTTCCTCTGCAGACAGTTAAGTTTCAGCTTTCTTCACTTGGCTAAGTCAGTTACCCTTCATGCATCCACATTCCATCCTCCAATTGCACCTGCATGTGCATTACAAAATCCAACAAACCACAACCCTTTATTTATCTCATTGTGGTCTCCAGCCGACAAAGCCCCTTCATACGTTGTTGGCTCAATGATCCCCACAGCAGCCCCTGTTAAAGAGGCAGATACAACAGATACCACCTATAGCTCCGTTTCGCAGACAGGGAAATGGCGATCCCTGATTTGCAGCAGGTTATGCAAGCTGTAAATGGAAGACTACCTAAAACCCATGGTTCCTGACTCCAAAGCCAGCGCTCTCTGTTCATTACCCTGGAAGGCCCTGTTGTGACACTGGGAATGCTGGGGTGGGGGGAGAGCAGGAGAGAGAGAGAGACCCTCAAATCTTGGCTAATGGCTTATGAGTTCCCTTGTGTCCTTGCTTTCCCTTCTCAAATGACATTTGCTGAGATAGCCTCAGAGGGCAGAACAGATTACGAGCGCTTTCTCCTCCTTTCTTTCTCCTCCATTCTGCACCACCGTTCTTCACCAGCTTAACAAGCTGTTTGATGGAAAAGCACATGTAGCTTCCAAACCTGCTCCTATCCGTGGAAGCCGGTCCTGATGCTGCTCAGCTGTCATTCAGGCTGGTGGACCAGGCCACAGGGAGAGACCGGTCTTTCCTCAATGACACAGGAAGCATCCCGAGCTTTCCTAGCTCCCTGGCCTCCCCAGGCATTCTGCACACTTGGCTGTCTGCTAGGAACGGAGGTCCTTTGAAGCGTTCACTCTGCGGGAGAGTGACAGTTTTGAAAATTTCAGCTCAGCAGAGCCTTAAGCTCTGTTTTAAAAGGGTGCTTTGGTCAATAGAAATTTGGTCCTTAGAACTCGCTTTCCCTCTTTTCCTTTGTCTGTTTCAATGCTTAGTACGTTCGGGGACCACCTGAATACGAAATGGTTATTGACATGTCCAAGAGTCAGGATCTCTGGAGGTCTGTGCCATGGATCCTGCACCCGCTTCTGCGAGTCTGTTCTTCTCTATAGGATTGCTGCCCGTGGAAGGGTCGCCAGATTTTTTTCAAGAACTCAGGCTCTGTGGTCAGACTGCTAGGGTTGCATTCTGTTTCCTCCGTTTCACAGGTATATGATTTCAGACAAGTTACTTAAGATCTCTCTTACTTTCCTCATCTGAAAAAACCAACAATAAGAGTTCTTGCTTCAGAGGGTTATTGTGAGCGTTCAGTGAGATAAGGCATGATACCTAGCACCAGAAGGGCTCTTAAAATGTTAGCACTATTATTAGCTATTGTTGAGCAAATTTTGCTATTTCTAAGTGCCAGGGGAAACATCAAGATGGATAAAAGACCACTCCTGCCCTCAGGTTGCAGTCCAGGAGAAGCTCTTGAGAATGGCATGTAAATAACCAATCACAAATTATACATATGAACCCAAACATACAAAGTCTTGTCAAAGAGGTGTAGTCAAACTACTTGGGGGAGGAAGAATTCAGGGACACGGAGATCACAACCTGATTGGGCTGATCCTTTTTCTTTGATTCGAATGGTTTCAGAGAGGAGTTAGCTGGAGCTTAAATTATGGGTTGGGTTTAGTACATCTTAGAGGAAAGGGAAAAAAATATAAGCAAAGATAACAGCAGGGAACTAGAAGTCTATTTGGAAAACACTAAACAGTCCATTTTCTGGAACATAGGGGCAAATGGAGAAAATTGGAGGGCTGAAACTGGAAGAGCATCTGTACTTAAAATATGGAGAGTCTTACATGAAAAGATGGTCAATATCACTAATTATTGGAGAAATGCAAATCAAAACTGCAATGAGCTATCACCTCACACCAGTCAGAACAGCCATCATTCCAAAGTCTACAAATAATAAATATACTGGAGAGGGTGTGGAGAAAAAGGAACCCTCCTACATTGTTAGTGGGAATGTAAATTGGTGCAGCCAGTATGGAGAACAGTATGGAGGTTCCTCAAAAAACTAAAAATAGAACTACCACCTGAACCAGCAATCCCACTCGTGGGCATATATCCGGAGAAAACCATAATTTGAAAATATACATGCACCCCAATATCCATTGCAGCACTATCTACAACAGCCAAGACACGGAAGCAACCTAAATGTCCATAGACAGAGGAATGGATAAAGAAGACGTGGTTCATATATACAATGGAATATTACTCAGCCATAAAAAAAGAATGAAATAATGCCATCTGCAGCAACAGGGATGGAGATTATCACATTAAGTGCAGTAGGTCAGACAGAGAAAGGCAAATATCATATGATATTACTTATATGTGGAATCTAAAAAAAAAACAAAACAAATGAACTTATTTACAAAACAGAAATAGACTCACAGACATAGAAAACAAATTTATGGTACCAATGGGGATAGTGGTGGGGGAGACATAAATTAGGAGTTTGGGATTAACATATACACGCTACTCTATACAGAATAGGTAAACAAGAACCTACTGTATAGCACAGGGAACTATACTCGATATCTTGTAATAACCTATAATGGAAAAGAATCTGAAAAAGAATATATATACATATATATGTATAACTGAATCACTTTGCTGTATACTTTTTTTAATTTAATTTTTATTCTATATTGGAGTATAGTTGACTTACAATGTTGTGTTAGTTTCAGGTGTACAACTTTGCTGTATACTTGAAGCTAACACAACATTGTAAATTAACTATACCTCAATAATTAAAAAAAAGAATATGGAGAGCCTTGAATGCCTGTCAAAGACAAGTACCTGTCTGTTCCTTGCCAGGCTAGGGGCTGGAGGCAAACCAGGAAAGGAAGCAGATAGATGTCTGCCACCTTGGAATCTTGCTGCTAAAGAATTATTTCAGAGTTTCCCTATGTCTGGCAGCTTAGTAATTTGGGTTTAGGTGAGCTTTGCACAGAGATTGCCAACCCAGCACACCTGGGAGGTAAAGCCTTCTGTTTATCTCAAGCTTAACTATAGGCTGTCAGAGTGGCATCGCACCCTGGGATCCCACCTGGAACGGTCTCATCTTGGCCTTCCAGGGCTTCCTTGTCTCAAGAGGAAGGTGGAAGTCTCAGCTGATCAGATGCTTGAGGATGAGCTGATTCCCCTTGAGGCAGTGAGTTCTCCATTACTGGAAGTTTTCAAGCAGAGAACCATTTGGCAGGGATACTGTCAAGAGAATTCACTCAGCAGCTGGCTGGTCAGAATGATAATAGCTACCACTGACTGAGCACATCCTGCCTGCCAGGCTCTATGTTTAACATCTTACATACTTTCCCCCCTGTGTTTCCATGAGGGAAGGGATGCTGTTATCCCCATTTTATTGATACAAGAAAGAAACCTGAAGCCCATAAGAGTTTGGGATCTTGCAGAAGATCCCCTAGCCCAGCAGTCCCCAACCTTTTTGGCACCAGGGACCAGTTTTATGGAAGACAATTTTTCCACAGACTGGGGGCGGGGGGTGGGGGGATGGATGACTCAGGAGGTAATGTGAGCGACAGGGAGTGGCTGTAAATACAGATGAAGCTTCTTCGTTCACTCACCCCACTGCTCACCTCCTGCTGTGCGGCCAGGTTCCTAACAGGGGGTCAGGGACCCCTGCTCTAGCCAATGAGTGATAGAGTTAAGATTTGAACCAAGCCTGTCCACACTTTTTTTTTTTTTTAACTTTTTATTTTCAGAAAAATGCCCTGGAGTCCACACTCTGCACAATGATACCATACTGGAAATGACTTCTAGCTATCCTCCAGCCCTGCTATTTCATAATTCCACTGCTAAGATGAAGCCATCTTTGGTTCCTGACCTTTCACTGGGACATGAAGGGCTTGGGATTAACTTTCATTTAACCTCATGTGTGTGTGTTTCCTGTCATCAGGGTGCATGTTCAAGGCAAAGGTGAAAATCAAATCAGAGTTTAAAAAAAAATATGAGAGGAAGAGCAAAGTATGCCTCTTCACACAACTCTGGAGAGCTGGGGCTTGAACTGAAGAGCTCATAAATGAACTAGCCCATGGCCAAGAGGCAAGAGAGTGAGTCCTAGGACCCTGGAATGCCAGAATGGGAGAGCCAGTTTGCCAGCCACCTCTCTCCCTACCTTGCTCCCAGGATGATCTCAGGCAAGTTCCTTAGATGACTGGAGTTTTTGAGTTGGAAGGGACCTTAAAGTGCCCTACCCCAGATTTTGTAAATTGTGCTCTCCAGGAACAGAGAATATTCACGCTCAACTCTTCAAATATTCATTGTGAACCTACTACTTGCCAGGTATTGGTCTAGGAGCTACCTCCAGGGCTGCTCTAAGGGGGAAGGAGGAACAAGGAGACAAACTTGACTTCTCCTCCTCACTATTTAACCATGTCCTGCCTTATATTAGAATTGCAGTTAAGATCTGTCGTAAAGAAAAGCTTAAATTCCTTTTTAAAATGATGTCTATTCTAACATTCCCATTTGAAAGACAACAAAGCCCAAAGAGATGAAGTGACTCACCCAAGGTCCAGCTACCATTGCTAACTAGTCATCATGTGTGGAGTGAAACTCTTCCCATCATAACCCCTTGTTCCATGTTGCCCTGGGCCTCAATTCCCATATTCTAGAATGGAGGAAAGTGACCAGACCACCTCTATTGGTATTTTCCAAGACTAAAGTGTTTTACTTTTCTGAATTTCTTGAACATTCACTGTTCAGCCTATATTGTCCTTGGTCATATAGTAATGGTGTACCGAAGACTGGTTCTTTAGTCCATGATTGCTATGATTCCTTTTCTCTCTCTCTGTGCCCACTGTGTTCACTCTGAGGAACTGGTCTGGGCTTTGTTTAACCACACTGAGCTTGTACCGTGGGTCTCAGGGAAAGTGGAAGGATGAACAGATTGTAACAATTACCTGTATTTACTGAGTGCTCAAGGTAGTGAGGGCTTAAGAAGCTAGAGTCCATTTTTCATGTTGAACATGCAAATACCTACTTCTCTGCTCTACAAAATCTAGGACATCCTGGAAGGATGTCTCTATATCTCACATGGGTACTGATGGCCTCACAAGGATGATGTAATGGTCGGTAATAGCCCTGAGCAAGAATCCAGTCTCTGCCATTTGCCGCTGGTGTGCTATGTTCTTGAGCCTCAACTTTCTCATCTATAAGACAGGTCCAATCATTCCCATGGCGCAGGAATGTTTAAATGGTATGATCATTAAATGATATGCAGAGAATTTTGTACAGGGTTGAGTATATAGTGAGCTCTCCATAAATGGTAATGCTATTACCATATATTTTCTCCTCTGGTTAATAATCTCCAGAAGCCTCAGAATGAGTCCTATATCATCCGTGATGTTGCTATCACGCGTGGACACAACAGAAACAACTTTTTAAAATTTCTCCCTGGAGCTTTCTTCAGGGATCCGCTACCACTGACAGAGAGAGGAGAGAGGGGAAGAAAAAGAAAAGAGCTAAGAGAAATAAGTTTGACTTGTTACTTTAATATAACTCTGGTTCTCTACATGCAGACTCAAGTGGTGCCCTCTTACTTTCTCAGACTCTTGCACCAGAAAAGATCCAAGCCCCCTGCCCAGAACTGCCAATCAAACACAAGTTACCTTCAGAGGCTACACAACGGCAGCTCACAGATGAAATGGGAATGGCCCACACAGCTGTCTAGAGTTTTCAAAATTAGTTAGTAACATTTTCAAATCCAGGAACTTCACTTGAAAATCTAGGTTTCTGATTTGTTTCATTTTTAACTTTCATAAATTGTAAAGTCTAACACACATACTCCGAGCAAAACTATATAGCTCAGTGATTGATCACAAAGTTAACACCCGAGTAGCCACCACCCAGGTCAAGAAATATAATGTTGCCAGCCCTCCAGGAACTTCCTTGTACCCTTTTTAGCCACATACACTGTCCCACCAAAGAGAATCTCTGACTCTTATAATCACATCTTTGTTTTTCTTTATAGATTTACCATTTAACGTGCAGTCCTAATTGTTAGAGTTTAATTTTGACTTCTTTTTTGAAATTTACATAAAGGAAATAATCCAGTATGATTTTATGTGTGTCTGATTTCCTTTGCTCAATATCACACATCGGATTTATCCGTATTGTTGTATATGGGTGTAGTTTACATGTTTTCATTTCTATATAGGATTCTATTGAATTAATATGTCATCCATCTATAATTCATCCATCTATAATTCTACTGTTGATGGACAATTGAGCTGCTTACACTTTTGAAAAATGAGTCTATAAATATTCTTGTATAGGTCTCTGGCTGCACATGTGCACCTATTTTCATTAGATGTAAATCTAGGAGTGGTAGGAGAATGTTCAGTTGGCGGGACCAATTTATACTCCCACCATCAGTATGTGACGATTCTCGTTGCTCCAAATTCTCTCAAACACTTGGGATTGTCATTCATTTTAATTTTAGCCATTCTGGTGAGGGTGTAGTGACAACTCATTGTGATTTTAATTTGTATCCCTCCTGATTATTCATGAGGTTAGCTTCATTTCTATGTTTATTGAAATGTTGATATGCTTTTTACAGGGATAACAACAGTTCATGCCTTTTTCCCATTTTGTTACTGGGGTGTCTGTGCTTTTCTTAATGATTTATAGATGTCTAGATATGAGCCCTTGGTCAAATGTGTATGTTGAAAATATCATCTTCCTTTCAGCAGCTTGTATTTGCACTCTCTTGATGGTATCTCTTGATGTAATGGTATCTCTTGACGTACAGAACAGAAATTGTTCATCTTAATGTAGTTCAGTTTATCCGTTTTTTCCTTTATGGATATTTATTTAAGAAGACTTCTCCCACCCTGAGGTCATCAAGATATTTTCTTAGATTATCTCTGGGTGGCTTTATGTTTTCCATTTAGATTATTCCACCTGGAATTGATTTTATTGTATGATCTGATACAGGGGTCTAGAATCAATTTTTCCATACAGATATCCAACTGATGGCATAATTTATTGAAAAACTCATCCTTTCTCCACTGAACTTCAATGGCATCTTTGTCATAAATCAAGTGACCAAGTCTATGTGATTCTGTTTTTGGTCTTCCTTTACTATTCCATTGGTCTATTTGTATATCTTAGGTCTTAAATTTAACCTAAGTCTTGATATTTGCGACAGTAAGTCTTTCCACCTTATTCTTCTTCAAATTTGTTTTGAGCCTGTTGTTAGACATTTACATTTTCATATAAATTTTAGAATCAACATATCAAATTATGAATAAAAATAAGGTACAGGAATTGAGGTGGACTTTAACTTACAAGTCAGTTTGGGAGAACTGATATCTTTAAAAATTGTCTCTCAATCCAATAATATAATATATTGCTCTACTTACTTAGGTCTTCTTATATTTCCCTCAGTGATGTTTTGTAGTTTTCCAGTATAGAGATCTTGCATATTATTTGTTATATCTGTTTTCTAGGTATTTAATGTTTTTTGATGTTATTATAAACAGTATCTTTTAAAATATTATGTTATATTTGTTTGTTGCTGGTATATAACAATAGAAATGATTACTCTTATATTGATTTCATGTCCAGTGACCCTGCCATATTCACTTAGTAATTCTAATATTTTTCTATAGCGTTTTTGGGCTTTTCTAAAAATGTAATCTTGTCACCTATGAATAATGACAACATTATTTTTTTCCTGCCAACTTGGTCATGATATTAACTCCTATATCCTGTTTACTAATATTTTAAGATTTTTTTTCATCCTGATTCTGAAATAAGGTGCCTGTAATTTTCTTTTCTTTTTTTTTTTTTTTTTTTTTGGCGGGACGCGGGCCTCTCACTGTTGTGGCCTCTCCCGTTGCGGAGCCCAGGCTCCAGACACGCAGGCCCAGTAGCCATGGCTCATGGGCCCAGCCGCTCCGCGGCATGCGGGATCTTCCCGGACCGGGGCACGAACACGTGTCCCCTGCATCGGCAGGCGGACTTCTCAACCACTGCGCCACCAGGGGAGCCCCTCATTTTCTTTTCTTATAAGGTTCTTGTTCAGTTTGATATCAGAGTTGTGCTGACCTCAGAAGAAGAATAAGGGAGTGCTCCCTCTTTCTATTCTTTGGAAGAGCCATGTAAGATGGTTGTTATTTATTTCTTAACTGTTTTATAGAACCCAGAAGAGAGATAATACGGGTCTGGAGTTTTCTTTGTGCAAAGCGTTAAATCTTCTCGTGGCAGCTTTAATAATTTATGTTATGTAGGAATTTTCCCATTTCGTCTATATTTTCAAATATCTTGTCATAGATTTGTTCATAGTATTGTCTAAGTATCTTTTTCATGTCTGTAGGATTTGTAATGATGTTACTTTCTATATTCCTGACATTGGTTGCTTCTGTGCTTGTTTGCTCTTGCATTTTCTCTAAGACTCTTTAGGGGCTTGTTTTGACTTTGTTCACCTTTTCTATTGTACGCTTCTTGTTTAATTAACTCCTACACTGTATTTTCTTCTTCTCGCTTATGTTCTTGAAATGGATGCTTAGCTCACTGATTTTTTTTTTACAGCTTTTCTTCTTTTCTAATGTATGTGTTTTAAAAGCCAGACATTAGAGGGAGGTATGTTTCCCTCTAAAAGTGTGTTTAACTATCGATACATCATTAATTTCTTGACTTCTTTCAGATTTACTAAACATTTTATTTTTACTCATCTTATTAATTTGGAAAGTTGACAACCCTTAACTATTCCTTTCACGGTTACACTAGAGATCACAACATTCATTCTTGACTCAGCAAATCTTATTGTATATTGCCACTTATACCATCTTCCTAGATAGTGCAAAGATCTTAGAACATTGTGGCTTTATTTTTTTCCAGCCAACATACATACCATGATTGGTGTATAATTTTTGAATTTTTAAACCTGACAAAATATGTGGGAAATACAGTGGGTACAGTGGAAAACCCTAACATACATATAAATGGAATGTCATATGGAGAAAGTAAGAGGATTCAGAAATAATGTCTGAAGAGTCAATTGCCAAGAGCTTTCTAAACCTGGTAAAAGGCATTAAGATACAAATTCAAGAAGTCCAATGTACCCAAAGCATGTTAAATAAAAGAAATCACACCTAGACACAACATAGTAACATTGCTGAAAACCAAAGACAAACTCTTAAAAGCATTCACAGTGAGGAAAGGGTGAGAAACAGATTACTGAGAAATGATCAACAATAAGACTGACAGCTGACCCTTCACAAGAAACAAGTGAATTCTATCTTTAAAGAGCTAAAAGAACATAACTGCAAGTGCAGATTCTGTATCCAACAAAAACTCATTTTCAAGAGAGACTGTGAGATAAAGACATCATACAAATTTTAAAACGTATTTGTCAACAAGAGACCCATGCTAATGGAAATACTAAAGGATATTATCCAGGGACTTCCCTGGTGGCACAGTGGTTAAGAATCCTCCTGCCAATGCAGGGGACACGGGTTCAAGCCCTGGTCTGGGAAGATCCCACATGCCACAGAACAACTAAGCCCGTGCGCCACAACTACTGAAGCCCCCGCACCTAGAGCCTGTGCTCCGCAACGAGAAGCCCCCGCTCGCCACAACTAGAGAAAGCCGAGTCCAGCAACGAAGACCCCATGCAGCCAAAAATAAATAAAATTAAATCTTTAAAAAAAAAAAAGGATATTATTCAGGAGAAGGAAAATTATTCTAGATGGAAACTCTGAGATGCAGAATGGAATAAAAAGGAAAAAAATAAATATATGGGTAAATATAAATAAATATGGACTGAATAAAACAGCAATAATAATAATTTTCCATCCTTTTCTCTTCCTATGCTTTAATCCTATTATTTTCCTTTTGATCTATCTTGAAGTTTACTAATTCTCTTTTAAGAAAAGAGATTCTTTTCTTGATGTAAAATTCTTGATGTCAGTTTTGTACTTTTAACATTTGGAATTTTCTCTTGATTATTTTGCATGATTTTCAGTAGTCTGCTGAAATTATCAATCTTGTATTTTACCCCCGGAAGGTAGTAAACATAGTTGATAATAAAACATATGTCTGATTGCTCTAATATCTTGAGCCCCTGTGAGTATCTCCCTATTTTCTCTTCTTTCCTGTTCATTTTTATCTATGTTGTTTTATCTTCTGGTGTAACTGGTTGTTTTTTACCGTGTGCTGGACATTGTATTGCAGAATTTTTTGTAGAAATAATTTGAGACATAGGGTTATGTTATCTTTTTCCCTAATGAGTATATGTTTGCCTTACTGATAGCAATCCACTTTCATTTTAATAAAATTTCAGAGATTGGGATGATTTGAATCTGAACTGCAGTCCCTACAAGCACCTATTTCCAGGTTCATTCTCCCTCCTATTGGGCAGTTCTTCTGGGTTTCAAAAAGTGATCATTGTTTAACAGCCTCATTCCACTGCCACCACTTTTTGGTCCTGAACTCCAATCCCCACCTTCTTAATCCTGACTCCTCTGGAGTTTAGCTGCTTCCAGCGGAATTGGTGAATGTCTCCAGGGCAAACACATGGCTTACTCACTGACTTTCCTCCAGCCCCAGATCCTGGCTCTGCAGTTCTTCACTCTCTTGCTAGCTCTTTACATCTTCAAGCAGATTTTAAGTACTTTGTCCAGTTTTTCTGTTTGTCCTCATTGGTCCAAATTATATAGTTGCTCATTAACACAAGTGAAAGTCCTGTGCCTTCTCTTAAAAAATTCACAGACCTGTCCACAACAGGCTGACCCTAGGCAGTGGTTTCCCCCTTTAGATGAGGCATGCATTTTCCCAGTCACCACAGTGTCCAGCTGGTCACTTCTCATTTACATCAGTCCAGTCCTGTTGGCATTTGGGATTGAGACTCTTGCCTTAAATTCTTTCTAAAACAAAACAAAAGATAAACATTCCAATAGGCACTATTTGACCTTCCTGGGTTTATTTCTTCTAAATTTGGCTTTATATACTTGGTAAATAAAGGTTAGGTTTTTTATCCTTTTGTTGGGAAAGAGCCTAAAGGTTTTACAGGGTTGTTGTCATTCTCCTCTCCATGTGCCTGTAAGATCTGGAATGTTTAATGGTCCCAGGCTTGCCCTGTGAGGATAGACTGCCAGACTGCCTTGTGCAGCAGAACATCTGCACTAAAAGCTGGTTTCTAGCCTCAGTCATGATGTGAGACCAGGACAGTGTTAAATGGAAGACTGAAGGCAGGATGACTTAGAAACAGATGGTGTATAGCTCCCACAGGGTGTGGAGTGCACTTCCAGAGTCAGTATAAGGAGTGTTAATGCTATTAGGGTGCCAAGTAGAGTGAAAACAAAACCACACAAAAAATGAGATAGAAGATTCAACTCCTTCTGTTCAGTAATCAGGAAATATATCTGCTCAAGGACTAGTGGCTTCAGAATAGACTTTGTCAAAGGGTCACTAAAATGGAATAATAGCTTACAAAGATTTCCAGATACCCTGGGAAGTACAGAAGGGTGTGATCTTTTTCAAAAATGAACTCCTGGGCTTCCCTGGTGGCGCAGTGGTTGAGAGTCCGCCTGCCGATGCAGGGGACACGGGTTCGTGCCCCGGTCTGGAAGGATCCCACATGCCGCGGAGCATCTGGGCCCGTGGGCCATGGCCACTGGGCCTGCGCGTCCAGAGCCTGTGTTCCGCAGCGGGAGAGGCCACAACAGTGGGAGGCCCACGTACCGGGGGGGAAAAAAAAAAATGAACTCTTGTCTTTTGCTCAGTCTTATTTGATGAAAAATTTCTGAGTACAGCTACTCTATGCAAAATAATCTCTACTTTCAGGAAGAAGGTACTTTCCCTAATTTTGGTTGAGAGTGTAGTTTCCAGAACCAGGCTGCCTGGATTCCAATCCCAGCTCTCCTGTATACTAACAATGTGACTTCAGTCACGTTATTTAATTTCTCTGTGTTGTACTTTTCCCATATATAAAATAGAAATAATAGTTATACTTATCTCGTAGGGTGAAGATTAAAAAAATAATGCATGTAAAGTACCCAGAACAGTGACTGGTCTCAAAAACTGCTATTTATAATTCAATTTGTTTTATTATTTTAATTACTTAACAATATTTAACATGCTTATCTTTTCTCTCTCAGAGCCCTGGGTTTCTTACCTCTGTACTATACTCTTGCATTGAATGTTCTAAACAGGCTGTCTTCACAAGACTATTTCTTTCGTAGCTGGATGTGGGGATTACATTGGGGATTTCCAAATCTTGCTGCTCCTTTCAGAAAGCTCTTTGAAAACACAACTTCCTAGGATCCACCCATAGAGAGTCTGATTTAGTAGATCCGGCAAGGCCTGGGAAGCTGAATTTTTTAAAAAGCTCACTGGTGATTATGACATGCAACCATTTTGGAACCCCTGGACGCTGGTGTACCAATTATTAAATATCTGGAGCCAACTGTTAAATATTCACGAATTTTGCAAACTGGTTGTTAAACTGTCAGCAGCTGTTGGCTGTGGTGGGAACATTTACATCATGAAAACTGGCAGATGCTACTTTTTCTTTCTCTCTGGAGAGCTGGATGACTATCACACTGCAGGTACAATCTTCTCAGCTCCTGGGACTTGGAGTGTCTCTGTCTGACCCTCTTTTGTTTGGGACCCAAAATCTTCACTGTTCTCTGAGGTTTTCTTGATTGAGGTTTGGATCTCCCATGGAATAGGCATTCCTGTGGTTGAAAGGGCTGTCAGCTAGATCCCTCTGCATCCATATGCAAACCCTCATTTCTTCAGTGTGAGACAGAAGTAGAAAAGCGCCCAGTAGTTGCTCTAGCTTACAGATGTGTGATGGCTGGCTCTCACAAAGATTTGAAATAAAATTTGAGGCAGCTTTTACAAAATCACGGCATTGCACATTAAAATCCAGATTCTCTGTAAAGTTTTTCTTAAAAAAAGAATAAAAAAGATCTGGACCTGCTCCTCATTTGATGAATTCTGGCTAAAGCTAAGTGACCACTGGCAGGGGGAAAAGTGTTCTCTCACCTGTCCATTTGTTCATTTATGCTTCCTGCCTGGCCCCTGAGCTTGGAACTCACCTTTGCTGGAAAAGGTGACAGTCCAGGACTTCGGAGATGTGAGCTTGTAGTCCTGATGCTGCTTTTAACTCACTATATGGCTTTGGCTGACTCACTTTCCCTATAGGAGCCCTAGTTTCTCATTTGCAACCTGAGAAAATGCTCACCTTGTCTGCCTCCCAATGACGTTGGGTGGTCTGAAATGGGAGAGTATAAGCCCTTGACTGCCAGCAGCAGAAAAGTAAAGAATTATTACTAAATGTTGATTCCTGTTATCCACCATCCCCTTAGTGGGGATGAGTGATCCCAGAACAAGGTCTGATAGGAGTAAGTCTTTGAATGCATTGGAACACTGAGAATGGATGGGGAGAGAGGGCTCCGTGGTGAGAAAAACAGAAAATACCAGTGAACTTGCTGAATCTGCAGTCTCACTCAGGGAGATCTGGGAACACGAGAATTTAAAGATCCTATTATTAACCACCCCCACTTTACGGATAAGAAAATACGGGCTCAGAGGGAGTATGGGCTTGGCATCAGATCTGCGTATCAATCCCAGCAACATTCCTTAACCTCTCTGAGCCTCTGTTTCCTTGTGTGTAAATGGGAATGTAAGAATCTGTCTTAATAAAGTATTGTGAAGATTCAGTGAGATAATGTGTGTTCAGTACCTAAAACATATTGTAAATGCCCAGTAAGTGGCAGCTGCCGCGATTAACCCAAATCAGGCATATGCTAACTGAAGCACTGGCAAACCAGGAAGTAGTTAAGAGAATATGACACATTGCTAGTGGATATTTCCTTATCAGAGAAGAACTTTTCATCAACCAGAAGGGGCTCCTTTAACTTCCCATTGCACTGGGGTAACTTAAATCAGTATTTTCCCTAGCATTTGCTACAAGAGTCGAAAGATACCCAACCACACATGCCCAAATCAACAGCAAGTACTGAGAGCCAGAGGTGGTATTAGCTTTATAAAGCATTTGCAGAGTCGAACTGGTGTGCGTTTCCCCTTCAAAAATCCTTAAATGTCGACCCTACTCAGCTGGAAATGAAAAATCTGGGCCCAGAGAACACTTTTCGATTTTCACTGCTTTGCGTGCCTCTTTTCACCGCCACATCTAAACATCAAGGCAAGAAGTGTTCAAGCGCCTTTGGGCTCCTGAAGTCTGGAACAAATTAGAATTCTTGGAGTCAGTCCTTCTTTTGGACTAAACTCCTTTTTCTTTTCCATTTTCCAATAAAACTTTCGGTTCCAGAGAGTCCTTTCTCAACCACTCCTTTTCTAACGCAGTTCTGTTTGACTTCTACTGTGCAGCTCCTGAAAGGAGCCACTGAACCATGACGCAGCCAGCATTTCAATTCCTGAGCACCAGCTTTCCAGCAGGAGCTGTTCCAGAAGCATCATTATATCCAGCAATCATGCATTTACCAGGAATGATTGACACAGCATTTTCCCCCCTCTCCAACTTTTCCAGCCCATTAGTCTTTATTTGTCTTCCATGGAAAGACTCCCCCGGTTTGCTTTCCTGCCAAATCAGTGAACGTACAAATACGTGCATAAATCAAACACACCTACACACCCGTAGATGTAATATGTACTGAGTCTGTATCTGTATTGAATATTCAACAGTTCATTTCCAGACTTCATGTCTCCACTGAAGTTTTAGTCATTTGCTTCTTTCCTCCTTTCTTATCTCCCCTTCTTCCTCCTTCACGCCCTCCTTACTTCTTTATTTTCTTTCTACTTTTCCCAGAAACTGCCTCTATTTTTGGTAGTCACTATAGAATCTCCTATTCTTCAGTGTCAAAGAGGCTTAAGAAGCTTTTTAATACAGTGCTCTCACTTTAGTTTTGAGAAATCTGTGTGCTAGAAAGGAAGCCATGTGCCATCAATGGCTTTCCCTTGCCTTCAGGAAAACTTCCAAGCTCCACAGGCATCACCCAGCACTGCATGGCTTGGACCCTGCCCTCTGTGTCAGCCACATCTCCACCTCAGTCTCCACACTGTAACCACACATACCCTTCAGTCCCTGCCTCGGGGCCTTTACACATGCTTTTCTTTCTTCCTACACAGGCTTTCACACATAGGCACATACCTCCTCTTCACCACTTGACCTTCTATTTATTCTTTAAGTCTCAACTCAAATGGTACTCGTTAGACCACCTTCCTGGCACTCATCAAATTTGTAATTATGTATTTAGTTGTTTAATGTCTCCTCACCTATCAGAAAGCAAGATCTCTAGGGACACACACCATGTCCCTTCCACCCCACCCCACCCCCACTATTTCTTCACTGCCATATACAGTGCCTGGCATTTGATAGTTACAACAGATATTAACAAGAAAGTAATAATAATGTCTAACATTTACTGAGAACTTGCAAGTTTCAGAGACACCGTTCTAAGATTTTTACATGTATTAACTCATTTAATACTTACAACTATCCTAGGAGGAGGGTATGAGTGGTCAAGTCACCCACCCACTATTACATGGCTAGAAAGTAGCAGAGCGAGTTTCTGACCCAGGCATTCTGACCCCAAAGCCTGAACGCTCAACCAGGCCATGCTGTGTCTCTATGAAGTGCTCCTTTAATATTCACTGAAGGCGTAAATGAAAAATTTATCCAAATTGATAGCGGCAAAACTGAGGTTAAAACTTAAATTGCTTGATTGATAATCCACTCCTCTTTCTAATGGAAACAGAGAGCCTCTCGGGTACCAGCAGAATGCAGTAAAAACAAAGAGAAGCAAATTGACAAATTGGTCTGTTGCTGATAAGGACTATGAGAGGGACCCTGTGATGTAGATTGTGGAATGAAGTGGAAATCATCGTTTTAGACTCAGGCAGGACCTAGTGGCAGGTGGAAAAATACTGAACCATTGAAGAGGACTTAAGATAAGGAATCAGGTTCTCCAGAAACATCAAGTGGATTTACAGTTATTATCACTAACAATTTAGGTAATTCTCATGCTTTGGATGATACTTTCCAAACCTGATTCTAAAGTATAAGCAACCATCAATTGTACAAAAGTGCTGGTCAGAATTCTAGGATAAAAGCTCCAGGAGGGTGCCTTGTTTGCGGCTGTATCCACAGCATGTGAAACAGTGCCTGGCACGTAGTAAGTACTCAATAAATATTTGTTTAACGAATTAATGGAAAATGCACATCAACAAATCCATCAGCAGGTACTAAGTAAGTATCTGTCATCAAGTCTATGCAGCTCAAGGCGCAATGAAGAACACAAACAAAAATAAGTCAGATTCCTTTTCATGGAGAGGTCCTAGTCTAGTGGACCTGGTAACAACTACCACTATCAATGAAAGCCACCATCTTGGGGATTTGCTTTGTCTAGGTGCTGTGCTATGTCCCTTTATATATTATTAGGTCATTTTCATACTTGTAACATCCTTAAGGTGATGGCACTACTACTAGTCTCCATTTGCAGATGTAGCAACTGAGGTTTAGAGATGCTATGTCCTTGACCACAGTCGCAAAGTCAGGAACTGGTGGAGCCAGGATTGAGACTCAGGTCTGTTTGACTCTGGTATCAACTATGCCAAATGTATTCATCCAATTATTTCAAGATCATCTATGGGTGAGAGGCATGTTGGTACTACAAGAGTTTGCAGTATTAGAGGGTGGGGGCAGGGACGGAGGGAGCACTGCAAGTAACACCACTCAGCCTCTCCAGGTCTACATATGGTGCTAACCTGGGTCCGAAATACATTTCCATTCTTCACCTGCCACAATCCTATTTGTTGTGTAAATCCCAGATTCGGTGACACTTCTTCCTGGAAGGCTTCTCAAACACTACACAGTTGGGTTAGTTATCCCCTTCTCCATGACCCCTCATCATAATACTTCTCACCCCGCATTCTTATCATTTGTGTTTCCCACCTACTAGTCTTCAAGTTCTTCCAGGATAATATTTTATCCTTCCAGGTCCAGTACAGTGCCTGACGTACAGTGTGTCATTTCATAAATATTTATGGAATAAATTAATTTTAGGTAGAAAGTGCCGTCTATGGATCCAACTAATATACAGCAGAATTCAAAGGAAGTAGTACATTTGGGGGCATTAACTGAAGCTCCAAGACAAAGAACTGCTGAAAAGTTGGGTAAGATGCTTACTCAGTGCTACACGGCGCATGTGTGGATGTAACGGCCTCAGGGGATGAGCGGTGTACAACGTGATCCCGGAAATGTCAACATGGCGGAGGGGTCCTACATGTACCTGCTCGCAGACAGGGAACTCTTGCTGAGGGCGCGACTGTCACTGGTGCTCAGTACTGCCCCTGCCCTATGCTCAGGGCTGCAAGGGCCAAGACCAGGAGAGACTCAAGGCGGAAGTCTACCATGGTGGTGAAGCTGAGCCCAGAGCTGCATAAACACTTAATCTTACCAAAATGAGCACAAGCAATCTGAAGGATTCAAGACCACAAAACCTACTGACTGAAATACACTGTATTGTGTATACCAAGAATGGAAGTGTTTGAAGAGAGACCCATTCTGCTAAATTATGATGGAATCAGAAGAAGAACAACGGCGCTAGAAGACAACCTTTTACTTGGAATTACCTAAAATGTAACTTCATGTCCACTTGAATGGATCCATTAGTTCCAAAGCCGTGAAGAAATTAAGAGCCAAGAAGCCAGGTCTTAAAACCCATGATGAGATGACTATGATTAACAAGAGAAAGAAAAGAACTTTAGAAGAATGCTTCCAGATGTTTCAAATTATTCATCAGTTTACTACTAGCCCTGAAGATATTTTCATGGCTACAAAAGATGTTATTAAAGAATTCACAGATGATGGTGTCAACTGCCTGAAACTAAGGAGCATACCCAGAAGAGAAAATGCTATAAGGAATGACTAAAAAGACTTATGTGGAATCTGTACTTGAGAGTATAAAACAGTCTGAAAAAGAAAATGCAGACACTGACGTTAGGTATTCGATAGCAATCAACAGAAGAGGTGGCCCTTCAGTAGCTAAGGAGACTGTTAAACTTGCTGAAGAGTTCTTCCTTTCTACTGAGGATGCAGTTCTTGGACTAGACCTTGGTGGAGACCCTACCATAGGACAAGACTTCTTAGAACCTCTTTTAGAAGCTGAGAAAGCAAATCTGAAGTTGCCATTACATCTTATAGAGATTCCAGAGCAAAAAAAATTAAATAAATAAAATTAAATAAAATAAAGAAACCTAAGTACCCCTGGATCTGCATCCTGATAGAATCGGGCATGAGACATTTCTCAGATCCCCTGAGGGAGGATCCCTGGATCTGGTGGACTTTGTGAGACACCATCAGATACCACTGGGTAAGGCTTCAGGTCCTGCAGACAACCCTCTGTTCCTTCTTCCCCCACCCCCAAGGTTAAAATCCATATGGAGAAAAGTACTGTTCTAAAAATATACATATCATTTAGAAAAAAATGTTCTAAAGTTGGATTGGGGGGCAATATGGTCATTAAGACTCCTGTCTGGACGTTTGGACTATGTGAACCCAGGAAAGTTATTCTCTCTGAGCCCCAATTTTCTCAGCTATACCACTGAGATGACAAAAATTAGACTGTTGGGAAATCAAAATGAAGTAGTACACTAGGAACTCAGCTGAGTGCTCTGTTCTTTGTAAGTATGCAAATGTTTGTCAGAGCCACTGCTGCTGCTACTGCTGCTACTTGTCTTCCAGTATTAGTATTAGGCAAAGTTGGGAGAGTAAGGCATTCTATGCAGAAGTGCACTTCTGAGGAGAAGTACAGAGATATGGAGAAACATCCTGCCCTAGGGTATAAAGACAATTCATGGCATTGGCAAAAAAGGCTATAGATATTTCATGCTAAGAGAGAGTTTCCTCTGAACCAAGGTATAAAATGCTCAGAAAATGAGAGAGCTGGTGAAACCATGCTCCATTCCTGTTTTTAAGAGCTAAATGTCAAAATGAAGAGTCCAGTGTATGTGCCTGAATCCAATGTGTGTGTCTTTTCCACTAAACATATAGGCGAAGCTCTGTATGGTGGCTGCCATTTTGTTCCCAGGAAATGATTCCCTGGGAATGTGGGCTGCTGTCTCTTATTCTTTCTGGAGAAGAGTGGTGTGTCATTAGACATCTTTTTGTCTAGAAGTATGATACCCGTTTGGGCTCTATGTCTAGCCATCTAGTCTTTTCCTAAGGTTGCCCAAGTAGAAATGTGAAAAGATGTGAGTTGGTCCTTGTGACTGGGATTAGGGAGAGCGGGTGTGCTGGTATAGGTGATCCCTTAATTGGTCTCTTGCCATTGATCTTCATTGAAATACCTACTTTCAGTCCATAAGACCTTATAGAAGTAGCCAACTAAAGTATACTCCAGAGTAGTTCATTCATCTCATCTCATACTACAGTAGGTCTCCATGGCCCATTAAAACTGCTTATCCTTCTCTTTACATCTATTATTTGAGTTTACCCTCCCTCCTGTCTTCTTCCCCTTAAGTCCTTGTGATGCTCCTACCACCCTAAATGGCTGGCAGCACTACCTACCTACCGCTCTCTTCCCCCCACCCCAAAAACCCTCACATGCACCCCATGTTTTTGGCCACTGTGATTTTTTTTCAAACTGATCCTTCAACTTAAATGCCCACATCCTATTATGATTATCAAAAGAGTCTGGGCTTATGTGCAGGTTGGATGTAGTAATAACTGGGGGATAACATAGGATTATTTGATTTCTTGTGTATTGTTTTTTTTCCCAGAGACGACCTGTTTGGTTTGAAATTTGCCTTAATTGTGTCACTTCGGCAAGAGCAGAAGGGGATGGACTAGAAATCTCTGCGAGGCTAGGATGCAGGGTTTGCTAGATGGAATCAAGAGTACAAACTTTCTAGTTAAGCATATTACAACCTGTGGGGGTAGTTTGCATTTTAACCTATGTACGTCCTCATTTAACCAGCTTTCAGACTTTAAGCAACCTTGAAATTTTGGAAAACTTGTGGTATACAACTGCAGATGAAAGAATTACCATTATTCTTACACCCTGCAGGGAAATGCATGTTGATTGTAAAACTGTATAAATGTCAGGTGAGTGATTTAACAGGCCGGTTATTGAGCTTGTTAACAACAGATGTCAGATAAGAAAAACAGCAGGTGAGGGTAGATTGGAGGAGCAGGCACTGGCTGCTGACAGAGGGAGGAGTGACAGCTGACACGACGGGAAGGTCCAGTAGAGACTACAGTCTCACCAAGTATGAAGCTGTCTGGGAACCAAAACAAACAAAAACAAATAAAACACCCTACGACCTTAGGAGACCTTACAGGAGTTATCATGTACACCAGTGGTCACAATTATTAATCAACAACCAGTTACCATATGTCTACTATGTACCGGGTTCCATTCCAGGAAATTCAGAATACAAAAAATTATAAAAAATAGAACCTTGCTCTGAAAATATTTACCATCTGCAACACTACCACACTGGCCAAGCTGAAGCTGTGTATATTAAGCTCTTTTTACAAATGTTGGGACATGCATAGAACCTATTAGGAGGTTTTTCTCTTGAAAATACGTAAAATTATTTAGCTACTTACAAGATAAATTTGTTTACTGCTTTCTCAAAGATGCCACTTCCTGACAATGCTAATAATGGAGGAATTTCAGAATAATGACCTCATAAAGTTCACGCAGCTGTCTCTCTGTGCAGACTTAGACATCACACAGCCATGACCTCACTCAGGCCAGGGGCAGGTTTTAATAGCTTGGTAGGACTATGGTCAGAAATCCAGTTTGGTATAAACTGTTTTCTCTCTTTACTATTAACTTATTTAATGAAAGGAAATATCTCATTAAAGATGCATATTTTCCCCAAGATTCCATGGGGATGGGGCCGTGGTACCTATAGGTCATTAGACAAAATGAGAATGGAGTCTTGAGATAGATCAGGAACCCCCAAACTCATCCTTGTACTTCAGTCATTGGAATGCTTTGGTTATCGTATTCCATCATGCCAGTCATTTAGCGTTGAGGAGTCTTCTAAATAGTGATTTAGGGCATTTTCCCTGGGGAAAGAGCTCCTCTATAAAGGAACTTCAAGAAGTCCAAGAAGGTGGGCTCTGTGTCTGCTGAGAGACAGGAGAGGTAATCAGGCAGTGGCGTAGCTCGTGGTACTGGGGAGTAAGATGATTTGCTGCCCACATCCTATGGAAGGTATGGGTGAGAGTGAGCATAATGGGACACTTATGATAGCAGCAGGCAGAACCAGGAGCAGTCATTTATTTGAAATGGAGAAAGGAATGTGTATTTTCATCCCACTGTCCACCAAACTTTTTTTAGGAAAAAAATGAGAGTAGGAGGAAATTAAGAGTAGGAAAATGTTATACAACTGCTTGGTCTTTTGAGCATCTTAAAATCTTCGGCAGGTCAGGAAAAACACGGTGAGAATGCTCAATGGAGAGTCAAGAAACCAGGAAAAAAATGGTGAGAATGCAGAATTTGAGTCAGGAAACATAAGTTCAAGTGTAGTTTCTGCGGCTGACCCCCTTACTGTGCGTTTGAGGACAACATTCCCCCACCCCAGAGCATCCACTCCTTGCCTGTCATATAAGGGAGTTAGATAAAGCCTCTATAGGTCCTTCCATTCCTGGCATTCTAGGGTTTAGTAATAAGCTAAAACACGGATCTTGTTTTTTAATGTATTATAAGACACAAGGAAATGTATACAGTGAAGTGACCTATAAATTCTGCTGCACTTTAAATGTGAATTCGATGCAAATACAGAATGAAAAATCAGGGTGAAAATCATTACCCGCTGTAGGTTAGGAAGTATAATGTGGTTCTTTTGCAGTGGGAAGAATGAATCTTGCACAAGCTGAAATAAGCACTGAAAAATGTTGGAATAACTAGACACTATGGTAGTCTGGGCTTTCTTCCCCTTTGGTGAGACTTTTCTATTTTTGCACCCATGCTTAGATGGGGGACAAATATCCTGGAGATTCTACATGGGACAATGGTGCGAGCACGTAGAGGAATGTCAGGGCACCTGAGCAGAGTCATAAGTAATGACATCATATATAGGTTTATGTGATCCAGAGGACCTGAGGGTATACAGTCTCTGGTCAACCTGAGGTAGTATCTACCTGTCCTGAGAGATAGGAAAATTTATCCAATTGTTACACTTGAACTTGAGCTGAGAAGACAGCCTGGGAGATGGGAATTCATGACTACTGGGTGCCACAACATGTGTTAGCACTTGACATATTCTCTTTCATTTAATCCTTAGACTAAAAGCACCCTATCAGAAAACAGTTTTTAAACATTATTTGATTTTCTGATTCCTATTTGTAAAATGGTGAAATAAAATCTTGGAGAGGTTAAGTAGGTCTTAACAGCCAGTAAACAGTATAAGCTGAGATGGAAAGGTTCCCTGATTCCAAAGCCTGTCCTCTTCCACAATACCTCATTGCCTCTGGAAGTCCTACTTTCCACTCTAGTTCTGCCTTTATTTGACTGTGGTACCTGAAAAATAATCACTCAGGTTCTTGAATCTCAGTTTGCTCATCTGTTTAAAATCACATAAACAACCAGCCAACCAACCAAAACAGTGACTATGTGGCCTCTGTTCTTCCTCTATGGTTTGCGGATGGATATGACAGGGCTACAGTTAATTCACTGGGAACGGTGCCTCTCAGTCATGAAACATGGTGGCCCTCAACTTTAAGAGGGCTTTGTACAACCTGAAACTATATGTAAACTGTATCATATATCTATACAACTGTATTGTTTTAGAAAAGAGTCCAAAGCCTTCCTGAGGTTCTCCATGGAATCTGTATCTCCAAATGCCCAAGAAACTTCTGATTGGTACATCTCCTTGTGGTATCTTCGAGCTCAAAACGTCTGTAACAAACTGAAATAAATTAGGGTTTGGTACACAAAGGGAGTTCAAAGGCAGAACTTACACTTGCACCATAGACTATGCAGTGTCACAGAAACAGGCCTGGCAAAGAGTCGAGGTCGGGATCCTGGTTTACTCTGCCCTGTCATTCAAAGAGATGCTAATTCCTGCCTACCTCTCTGCTTGTAAACAGTTATTATAAAACCAAATGTGATAACATGGATGAGAGCACTCTGGAAAAACATAAAGTATCCTGCAAAAGTAGGATATTAACTGTGAGATATTAAAGTATCAAGTCGTTTCATGAGTTGTCAACTAAGAGGGAGAATTGCAAACTCCATCAGCAAAATTTAGAACCTCTGCTTTTTCATCCTTCGGCAAGGTCCTACAGCTGATACTTATGTGTAAATTTCCTTGACATTAATGAGAATCAGTTGCAAATACAGCTTGTAGGATTCAGATGGAGATCATCACCAATCCGGAAGCTGATATACAGAACTTAAGGTTTCTTCTCTAGGCAAGATATTCTTTCTTTATCTCCTTTATTCCATTAGTCAGTGATCCTTAAAGAATGGTCCAGAACCAGCAGCATGAGCATTATTCATGAACATGTTAGAAATGCAAATTTTCAAGCCCCACCCCAGACCTACTGAATCAGAAATTCTGGGGGTGGGCAGTGCAGTCTGCATTTTAATAAGCTCTCCAGGGAATTCTGATACACTACATGCTCAAGTTTGAGAACCACTGCCGTTAAGTGATTATCCCAGGACAGACCTCCTGGGCTCATATGTTCGTTATGGGTACTCGAAAGAGAATGACAGGGTTCCAGTAACCTGGAAGAGTACCTAGTATAGTTCCCTAAAGGGCTAGTATAGGCAAGGTTGGGCTGGGGGACACCAGAGTTAGCAAACATGATAGGTGTAGCCCGAAACATCTCAAATAGACCTCTTGTGTATACGGCCCCGTGTTAGGTTTTACAGAGCTGAGAAAGAAGAATAAGGCCCTGTTTCAAGGAATGCAACTCCTGGAAGATTCGGAAAGTATAGATACCCTTGGTACCCTTGCAGCCAAAGAGTGACAGCAATCCAAAATTAAACCATACACGTCTAAAAGTTAGCTCTGTGGTAAGCTTTCTTCTCTGAGCCTCGAAGTTATAGAACACAACAATAAATATGAAAACAACTAATGCTTATAAAGCATTTATCATATCCCTAGCCCTGTTCTAAGTGATTTTTATGTGGTGTTTTTATTTTTAGTGGTGTTACCTGTTTTCAGCTGTTTACCGTACCAGGTAAACAGGCTCTGAAAATACAACTGTGAGAGGCTCTGAAAATGCTAGGCTCTGAAAATACAACTGTGAGAGTCTAACTGCCCTCAGGGAGCTCACACACCAATGGGGAAAATCAGAAGAAATGAGCCCATTACTGTTCCAGCGAGATAGAGTATGAAGTGCAAGTTCAGGGTGTCTTCGGAGGCCTAGGTGAGGCAGCTACACTCAGTCTTATGCAAACAGAGGTTTCTCAGAGGAGGAAATGCCTAAATTTAGGCTTCCAAAGGATGAGAGGGATGGGTCATTTTAGGAGAAAACTGAGATTTAGGGCACTTGGACAACTGTACTCCAGGTCACATAACCTGTGTTGGGATTTGAATTCAGGTCAGTCCATTTCCAAAGCCCTTGCTTTTAACCATTAAGGTTAGGCTGGAAGACAGGTTTTATCAAGCCTGTCAATCCTGACAAATTGGTACGGGCTTCCAGGAATGCTGATGATGAGGACTCTGAGGGCTCAACTGGAAAGAATGCCATGATCAATTAGTGATGTCTGCCTTGGGTACAGAAGAGGGGAGTGTATGTGTCATGCATTTGCTGACCCTGCACTGCAGAATACTGCCTCTAGGACTCAGCACAAAGAGGGACAGACCTGCAGAGCTATTTCTAATTCATGGAAGACTGTCTCTGACCTCAAGGAACTTATAGCTCTATGGCTATCAGTGGGGGCCTATTATATATTACCAGGAGGTAGTCAGTGACAGCTCAGGATGTTATGAGCTGATGGAGCATTCAGGGAGAAAGGGAATAAAGTTTTCTTTATTTTTTTTTAATTAAAATTTTTTTTTTAATTTTTTGGCCACACTGTGCAGTATGCGGGATCTTAGTTCCCCAACCAGGGATTGACCCTGCACCGCCTGCAGTGAACGCGCAGAGTCTTAACCACTGGACCGCCAGGGAAGTCCCTAAAGTTTTCTTTAAAAAGTGAACATGCTGATTAAGTGTAACTGTGAAAAACAAACAACAATAAAGAACAATCTTATGAATCTACTAAACTTCACAATTTGTAGGCCAATTCACTTTTCAATTTTTACTTCTGTTATTTCCATCAACATGGAAGATGTTAATAAGATAGAAAATGGTACTGTTCACAAGTAATGTGTCAAGTTGGTTCTATCATGCCCGGGGGAAACTTAAATTTACAAATGCCACCCAAAAAGTATGCATTCAACATACCTAATGGCTCATCTGTGGAGTAGTTTGGGATTGAGGGAGGCGGCTCTTTAAGGCAAAGATGGTAATAAGTCAGTGCCAGTTTTCTTCACACATGGTTTATGGTATTAGGAGGGTGGTGGGTGAGCTCTTTGAAGGGTAATCAAACATTATTTTCACAGTATATTTGTTAAATCACTGTATGCATTGAAATGACAACAACGGCAACACAACGAACAATTGGTCCTAATAATCAGAAGGAATCTGATGGGTACCATCAAGTCAGCCCGTAGTGGGAAATGACTGCTGGATGAATTTCCTTTGCAAAAAGTCTTTTTCAATTCTCCCTGTATTAGCTTCACATTGAACTTTTATAAACACTTTTTATCCTTGACATTAACCATTTTTTAAGTGGCTCATGCATTGGACATAGAGATCAAAAGGAGAAGATGACCTCCCCCAAAGTCCCAAGGTCAGAGCTGTCTACCCTCTGGACACTTCTCCCCAGGAAGCCTGTGTTGTGAACACTCATCTCTCATTAACCATGACTTGGCAAACCAACATGCCACCTCATTTTCAGAGGCTCACTTGGTGGTTATGGGCAGCCTTGTGTTTCATCATCTGAACCAGTGGGGTGTAAACCTCAGCAGTCCCCCACCCCAGGGCTATGCCTGCTTATAGAGCTCCCCTAAACCTCCACCCACAGCCATCAGAAACCAGCTTCTCACTGGTCCTCCTCCCCACCTCCCCCGGCATGTACATCAGAGATGATGGGGGAGCTTATCACTTATCACCGGAAGACTTACTTACCTCATCTTACTTTGGAAGACAAGATTTGACAGTATCAGGAATCAAAACACTTTCCTGCCGACCAGGGCAGAATTCTCTCTGATTCATTTTACATTTTAAACATTATCTGAAACCTCAACAAGGGGAGAAAACCATGACAGTAGTCTGTGGAGAAGAGGCTCTGGGGCGCAGGCTGAGAAGGACTTGAACTTTCTCATCCCTACCAGGTTAGATAATCACCTGGAGAACTGTAAGAAATGACCTCGATGTACAGGGACTGTGTATCTTTGTATCTTAGCATCGTCTATGTACAAATCCCAACACAAAGAAGGTGCCCTGGAGGCCAAGGTGTAGGATCTCCAGTTAAGATTACATGTTCTAAAAGAGGAAGAGAACCATTTAAAGCTTAACGTTGAGTACACTGAACTCTGAAGGTTCTCCTTTGCAGGGCTCCTGATAACATTCGTGCAGCAGAGAAATACCAAGTCAGTTCAGAGAAACTGCCTTATTGCCTGTGCAGTTTATTCACATCCTTCACCCCCAGTAGGCTTCTGAATACATACCCCTAATACATCCCTCCTCTTTGAGCAGTTCTGCTCCCGAAGCTTAGCTGTGTGCTGTCACTTGTCCATCCCTCTTTAATTCAAGTACATGGCTATTTTCTCCTCCATTCCATGGAGAGAGACACAGCCCAGTGCTTTGGGTGGAGCCCAGGGCTGCAGGCAGTAACAAACTCTGGTTTCTATACCTACTTCTGCCACTAATATGTTATGTGACTTAGGACAAGTATCCTTCCCCTCTCAGCAACCCAGTTATCTGGCATTAGTGCAGGATTGGCTAATCTCTAAGGAGCCTTTCCAGCCCTAACATTCTAGGTCTTCAAGGGAACTGGAATTCTAGGTTTGACTGAATTCAGTGTAACCAGCATTTGCCAACTTCTTCCTCTTTGGCATCAAGCATCACACCAGGGGCTACAGGGGATGTACTTATATGGGAGCTCTCTCTCTCTGAACCACAGCACTCACAGGCGAGGGGAGAGTAGGATGAGAAAAACAAGCTTACAGTTCTCTCCAGTGCACAGCAGAACATACTGTGTGCTATGAGCAAAGTACAAATGATTGCAGGGTCTAAAAGAGGCAGAAATTGCATCTATTTACGAAAAGTCAGAATCACACTTCACGGCATTTCAGATGAGCCTTGGCAGGGAGGGAATTCAGACAGGACACGGCTTAGTTTCTATAGCAACATATACTGAGCAGGTCTTTTGTGCCAGGCACTGCTAAGCACTCTGCACATAATCACCAATTTATTGCTGTCAGTCTTTTGAGATTGAGACTAGGATTATTCCCATTCCGCATATGAAGAAACTAAGGCAGAGATTACCAGAGTAACAGACCACCAAGAAAGTGCCAAGTGCCAGGATTCAAACCCAGGTAGGGGACCTGGTGCCCAAGTCCAGTATCAGTCTGGTGGCTCTACTGACCCTGACATATGGAAAGCCACTGACCCTGGAGACTGGAGAATGAAGGAGATCTGACTGCAGAGACGAGTTTTATGGCCCTGGGCAAGTCCTTTCACGCCTCTGATCTCCAGTTTCTTATCTGTGAAATAGCAGTGCTAAGTCCTGGCCTCAATGGCCTCATATGATGATTCAGCAAAATGGTGGATATAAAAATACTGTTTAAATGATACAAAGTCCTATATACTCTTAAATAATAGAAGAAAGCAGAAGGAGCAGTGTGAAGAAAAGTCTGGAGGTGGTAAAGGGCAAGGTATATTTAGGCACATGTTTACAGTAGACTGTATGTCCAGTGGGTTCCACGAGCAAGTGCTACCTGATGGGTCGGGGCTGAGGTCTCTTCCCCAGAGGTGCAGCTTGGGTGGTTTACACCCAATGCCTCACTGCTTCTCATCTCTACCGGCTATGCTAGGCCTTGACCCTGCTCCCTTAATGTGGAGAAAGACAAATCTAGCCAATTTTCCTTATGTTTTGTACTCCTGAAGCTCCGCCCAGAATGCCAGTGCAATTCTCATCAGCATTTGAGTTCAATCACAGCATTTGAACGCAAGGACTAGTCCCTTAACCCTCGGGACTAATATATACATTAGCGCATTAGTTTCAGCAGAATTAGCTTTTGTAGGAGTGATGCTAAGGGACAGTTAGCATGGAGTGGAAGCTCATCTGCATAAAGAAATAGACTCATCTCAGGAATGTCTGTGTAGCAAGATGTGTTACTGTCATCTTCTCAATACTGGGCAAAATAGCATCTTCAGATGGTGCCCAGGTTATCATAGGAACTGGTGGGAATGCTGAAGGGGTACACAATGGCTAAATCTAAGAAAAGGGCAGTAGTTCAAGGGATACTCAGTGGGAAATACACTGGACTGGCGTCAGAAGGCTTGAGTTTGAGCCCCAGTATGACTGTTTTATGGCTGATTGACCCTGGAAATGTCATTTCTCCTCTCTGAGCTTCTGTTTTCTGTAAAATGGCACAATTGATAAAGATGCTCTTTAAAGCACCTTCGATTCTGAAAGCCTAAAAACATGCAAGTTATTTTTAAGCAGAAACTTAACTACAGCTATTCTCAGGCTCCCAACTGGACGCTACATGTGAGTAGGAGATTTTGCATCTCCTACTAACGGCAGAGGTCAAATTTTCAGCTGCATGTTGCTCTTATCTCTCTTAGCGACCAGATGATGCTGTTTACAAAACACCAACAGCAATGCGACAATAGCAACTGTAGCAACAGACACAGTGGCAGCCAGGAACTGTGCTAGGAACACAATTTCAATGCATATAACTCTCAGAGCAGCCCCACTGGGTGGGCATTGTTATTCTTTCTATAATACAGATGAGGAAGCAAAGGTTTCAGAGGTACTAATTAACTTGCCCAAGAGATGGGAGTGGAGAACTGAATCCAGTCTGTCCATCGTCAAACCCCGTGCTCTTAGCCATCTAGATGTCCAGCCGGGAATGGATAGAAGTGCATGGACCTAAGTGTCCCAGGTGGCCCTTGAAGCCGCCCTCCTTTGAAAAATGATCTCTAAAGATTTTTTCACAGGGATTGGAGCCTTTCTTCCTCAGGAAGAAGGAAATCACTAACTCCAGAGTAAGAGAACAGAACAAGCAATCCCTTCCCTAAAGTGAACTCTGATGATACTTACGTGGACAGGTCTCCACTGGAGGAGAGAGGGCCAGAGGAACAAGACTGGCATGAGAAAAAGCAATCGCCCACCTTCTCAGTGATCTGAGAGATACTCCACACAGGAGTCCCCGACCTCTGCCTGGCACTGCTCAGTGACCCTAACCAAGGGCACAAGGAAAAGTACACGAGAGCTGGGGAGGGGTCACGGTCGACAGATTAGACAGAATGAAGAAACCAGCTGCGTGGACCAGCCTCACTTAGAAAGCATCAGTTTCCAAAGCTCTATTAAGTGCCGGGCACACAGAAATGTTCCTAAGACACAGCTCCTGTGCTCATTGTATAAGACAGGAGACAAAGGCCAGAAACTATCAAACTCTTAGAGGAAAACATAGGCAGAACACTCTATGACATAAATCACAGCAAGATCCTTTTTGACCCACCTCCTAGAGAAATGGAGATAAAAACAAAATTAAACAAATGGGACCTAATGAAACTTCAAAGCTTTTGCAGAGCAAGGAAACCATAAACAAGCCCAAAAGGCAACCCTCAGAATGGGAGAAAATATTTGCAAATGAAGCAACTGACAAAGGATTAATCTCCAAAATTTATAAGCAGCTCATACAGCTCAATAACAAAAAAACAAACAACCCAATCAAAAATGGGCAGAAGACCTAAATAGACATTTCTCCAAAGAAGATATACAGACTGCCAACAAACACATGAAAGAATGCTCAACATCATTAATCATTTGAGAAATGCAAATCAAAGCTACAATGAGATATCATCTCACACCAGTCAGAATGGCCATCATCAAAAAATCTAGAAAGAGGGCTTCCCTGGTGGCGCAGTGGTTGAGAGTCCGCCTGCCGATGCAGGGGACGCGGGTTTGTGCCCCAGTCCGGGAAGATCCCACATGCCGCGGAGCGGCTAGGCCCGTGAGCCATGGCCGCTGAGCCTGCGCGTCCGGAGCCTGTGCTCCGCAACAGGAGAGGCCACAACAGTGAGAGGCCTGCGTAAAGAAAAAAAAAAAAAAAAAAAAAATCTAGAAAGAATAAATGCTGGAGAGGGTGTGGAGAAAAGGGAACACTCTTGCACTGCTGGTGGGAATGTGAATTGGTACAGCCACTATGGAGAACAGTATGGAGGTTCCTTAAAAAACTACAAACAGAACTACCATATGACCCAGCAATCCCACCACTGGGCATATACCCTGAGAAAACCATAATTCAAAAAGAGTCATGTACCAAAATGTTCATTGCAGCTCTATTTACAATAGCCAGGAGATGGAAACAACCTAAGTGTCCATCACCGGATGAATGGATAAAGATGTGGCACATATATACAATGGAATATTACTCAGCCATAAAAAGAAACGAAATTGAGCTATTTGTAATGAGGTGGATGGACCTAGAGTCTGTCATACAGAGTGAAGTAAGTCAGAAAGAGAAAGACAAATACCGTATGCTAACACATATATATGGAATTTAAGGGGAAAAAATGTCATGAAGAACCTAGGGGTAAGACGGGAATAAAGACACAGACCTACTAGAGAATGGACTTGAGGATATGGGGAGGCAGAAGGGTAAGGTGTGACAAAGCGAGAGAGAGGCATGGACATATATACACTACCAAACGTAAGGTAGATAGCTAGTGGGAAGCAGCCGCATAGCACAGGGAGATCAGCTCGGTGCTTTGTAACCGCCTGGAGGGGTGGGATGGGGAGGGTGGGAGGGAGGGAGACACAAGAGGGAAGAGATATGGGAACATATGTATATGTATAACTGATTCACTTTGTTATAAAGCAGAAACCAACACACCATTGTAAAGCAATTATACTCCAATAAAGATGTGAAAAAAAAAAAAAAGTCAGGAGACAAATCCAGGCTTGGCTAGCGATAATGCTAGACACTAAGTGCCATAATAAAAGTCTAAACAACTTGCTCTGGGTGTAGAGTGGAGGGAGGATCAGACACAATTAACTCCAACACGAAACAGAAAGTGCTAAGCGCGCTAATGGAAGTACAAGCTAAGGGCTCCGGGAGCTCAGAGAGGGATGGATTGATTGTGACTAGGGTTCTCCCAGAAGCAGTGGTGTTTAAGTGGGATCTTGAAGGAGTGAAATGAGTGGAAAAGGGCCACAATGAAATTCCCTTCATCACGGGGTAGTCAGTAAAAAGAGGAAGTCGGTATGTCTATGTTTGCTTTTCTGAAGACAGAATGGCTACAAGCACGGAGTTGAAGTTCAGAATGACCTGATTTTCACTTCCAGATCTGCCATGTCTGTGTGACCTTGAACCTTGGTATCTTCATCTGTAACAGGAGGTACTAGTATCTTTTTTGTGGGGAATAAAGAAATTAATTAAGACAAATGTTTAGTAGTGCAAGTGTTTAGCAAATACTCAATGAATGATAGCTTTTACTCTCGTTATGATTCCTAATGCACTGAACATTATCTAGCTCACCTGGGCAACATCTGAGGCTAACCAGCCACTGCTGGATATTCAGACAACTTCCAGAATTAACTAAATGCACCTACATATTCCTTTGCATTTGCCTTCACCCTGTTTGCATTTTCCCTCTCCCCAGACCCTTGCAGAGCCAGCACCTTTGCCTACTGCTGAATCACAGTTTTGCTTTTTTGGTTTTGTGTTTTGGTGTTCTTGTCCATACAATGGACCAAATTATTGAGGTTTGTTTTCTCACTTCTTCTTCATGCAGTAAGGTTCTACATCGGACGGTACACACTTTGAGGTACATTCAGATCCAGCAGTGAATGCACAAAAGCCATTATCAGAGTCAGCTTCTCAGACAAAGTCCTGTGTGGTCCACAGCCCAGCTTTGCTCCGTCTCCTGTTCATCACCCTGCTGTGAGAATCATCAGGGGATGTTGGAACCACAGGGAACTAGAGCCAAATCTTCTGTTTTACCAGTGAGGACCACAAGGGCCAGAGACAGGAAGACACTTGTCAAATTTCTGCAGAGAGGCAGACAGGGGTGGGTCTGTGCATTCGACCCCAAGTGTGGGAACTCACTTGCCTGTGCACCCTGGATGGCTTCCTCCGACCTCTGTGCCTTTGCTCTGTAGACCTGAGCTCTGATGGGGTCAAAGATGCCATTCCTTCCTTCCCTTCACCTCCCTCACCCTCCCTCCTGGCTTTGGGTAAAGCTGGAAGGGGCAGCCCTCCTGAGGTCTGTGTTGTACCCACAGTTTCTGCTCCCACAAGCATCCTCAGATGCCTCTTACACACGCCATGTACTGACACGGGGCCTTAGAAGCTCAGAGCCCAGTTGACAGGCAGAGAGGTGAGACGATTGAAAACACTTTAAACTGCGTCGACATTAAAAAAGTGAGAAAAAGGCAGGTGGGAAACGCTTGTGATGACCGACATCACAGAGAGGTGATAAAAATGAGGAGACCTTACGGCTTGCCTTCTCCTGCTCCCCTGAGACCAAGGAGACAACTGATTTTAATTTCACGTGACAGGTCCCGCTGTTTGGTGGTGATAACCAGGTTGAGGAGGATTCCAAAGCCGCACCTGGGCTCCACAGGCACCAAGGCTAAGGGTCACCATCTGCCCTGGTCTCCCTCTTGAGAAGGACTTGCCCTTTCCTCTGTATATACAGAACACGCCGTGCTTCTACTGTAGAATTTAGTTCATTTTCTCATGGCCCGTTTTTATCCACGGTTCAGGAGTCTGTCTTCCTCATCACATTAGAACATCCCTCTTAAAGGCAGGGGCCTTGATTTCTGTTTTCCCCATACTGTATCGCATAGGATGTACTGAGTCAATACATTAATTATTCAGTGAACGTTATGATTAGATACACTGCAAGGTACTTTAGCTTAACAGTAACACCTCACCTTGTGGGATCAGACATACATAGGTGTGAATTCTAGCTCTGCCTTTATCAGTTCTGTGACTTCCACCTACCTGTGTCTCAGTCCTTCTTTTATAAAATAATAATAATACTAGTAATAAAAGTGTGTACTCTCTCAGACTGTTACAGAAATTGAGAACTGTTAATTACTTTAAAATGTCTAGTCTAGTTCCTAGCATTAAAGGGCTCAGTATACATGAGCAGCTATTAGTAACATCAGAAATCACCATCATCATTTGTTGACACGGTTCTTATGCTGGTAACCGGAATCCCCAAATCCTCAATCAGTCCCTGTCTTTCCTCAGATATGAGAGGGAGAGAGGCAAAGGAATAAATGGAAGGGGAAAAAAAAGAAAGAAACCCAATGTTTCTTACTCCGCGGCTGTTGCACTGAGCCACACTGTGGGCTGAAGGGCCCACGAAAGCCTCGTTCCTGAGGCTCTCCCCTAACCTTGGCTCTGTGGATCCCAGCACCATGGAAACTAGAAAAGACCAACCCAAGGCAATGAGGGGGTGGGGGCAGAAGTTTTGCCCAATTTCTCAAATAAGGCAGGCCCAAACTCTCCACTCAGATCTTCAGGGTGGAAGAGGTCCGACCTACCCATGCTCAAAGCTGCCCCCGGGTTGCCTAGCACGCCGAAGAAACAAATCCAGCAGCTCTGCCACTACAGCCCAAACTGGCCTCGCCACCTCCTTACCTGTTTTGGGGGGAGGCACTGAGGGAGGGGATTATCCTAAACCCCCCAAAAAACAGGGGGGTGGGGTAAGGTACTGGCATGACTGTAGTGGTGGGTGGTGTGCAGCTATGAGGGAGGTCACTAACATAATGCTCTAAAGTGTGTGTAGAGGGTATGGAGAAAAGCAGAAGCTGAAACACAGAAATGGTTACTGGATGTGGTTAGCGGTAACAGAATGTGGATCTGAAAATGACCATGCTGGCATAGCCCATGCCAATCCTCTCACAGTTGAGGAAACAAAATTCTTCACCTAAGGAGTGAAACAGTCCCCCCACTTGTTTATTCATTTACTTGGCACTGATTGTAGCTCTGAATGCCAAGGACTATGTTGTATACTGGGTAGGCAAGCTGAGAAAAAAGCCTAAAAGAGGGATAGATAATCAACAAGCCAACCATCCATCAGATGCAGCGAAGTCTCTCGTAACCAACTTCCATTCAACCATCTCTTTGGATTGACTTGCATTCTCCATCATCTCTGTAAACCCCACACCTTCTGGCAAGTAGCCTCTTCTCTGATCAGCCCATATATTTCTGCTCACATCAACTCTGTTGGAGGTAGGCTAGGAATCCATTCCATTTGTTTCCAAACCTATTTATACTTCTGTGTTTTACTCATATTTTTGCAGTGCAAGCAGAAATTATGTAAACTGGTAAAATACAAATGCAAAAAAAAAAGTTGTTTTATTTCTCTGGGAACTAAGTTAAATACTGTGAAAGGCTCAAAGATGAATCCCTAAAAACATGGTAATGCTAGGTGTAGGCAAGGCAACTATTAAAGGTCAGGTGCAAAACACAAAAAAATTCTGCACTTACATTTATTTTACGTCAAGTTCCCACTACAACAAAAGCTTGATAAATACATGTGCACTTAGGTGTTTTAAGCTAAAAGAAAATACCCACGATGAATCATTTTTATGATTCTTTGTTCTAACCATATTTTTCAAATAGTTTAACCACAGTCCCCACTGCATCAGATAAAAGGGTTTTCACTGCAGTTGCGACTCGAGTAAAGTGCTGTGAAGGAAACAAACTGAATGTGGTGACGGAGCACAGAGGATGACCTACTTAGGGTGGTCCTTGAAAGATGGGAAGAAGCCAGCCAAGCAGAAGTGGGAGAGAAGAGTTCGAGGTAGAGGGCACAGCATGGGGAGTGGGGGAGCTTGGTGTGTTGGAGGAGCTGCAGCAGTGGATGGGGAGACGGAGAGGATGAATGAAACTGTCCAGATCAGCAGGCTTCAGACAAGGCAGACCTTTACAGGTCATGCAAGGCAGTATAAACATTACTGAAAGCATGATGAGGACCCTCTGGGAGCTCAAGGGGACGATGACAGGACCCCATTTCCACTTTTAAAAGAACACTGTGGCTGCTATCTGAAGAGTGGGGATGAAGGTGAGAAAAGGGAAGAGGGCAAGGTGGAAGCAGGGATAAAGGAAAGTGATAAAGGAAGCGATAACACGTAGTAAGTAGAGTCGTCCCTTGGTATCCGAGGAGGATTGGTTCCAAGACCCTCCTCGGATACCGAAATCCACGGATGCTCAAGACCCTTATGTAAAATGGCACAGCATTTGTATAGAACCTATGCGCGTCCTCCCGTATACTTTAAATCACGTCTAGATTACTTAGAATACCTAATACAGCGCAAATGGTGTAAAATAGTTATAAATACAATGCAAGTGCTATGTAAAGAGTTGTCAGCACGCAACAAATTCAAATTTTGCTTTTTGGAACTTTCTGGATTTTTTTCCCAAATATTTTCAATCCACAGTTGGTTGGTCTATGGTTGTGGAATACAGGTACGGAGAGCTGACTCTGTGCGTGGTAAGGACTGACAGCACTAAGCCAGGAGGAGGGGTAGTGGGCTGTGGAAGTAAGTAGATACATTTGTGGCATCTTTAGAAGGACTTATATCCATGTTTTCTCTCGTCAGTCAATCAGCATGACCAAACTTACAGCTAATTTTTGAAAGGCATTTGTGATCTGATGGGGGAAAAAAACCCCAGAAGTCAAGCAAGTTGGTTTTCTTTCTCTAGTTTGATAGCTGTTGGCTGTGTTACTCAGAGCAAGCCTCTTAACCCCTGGGAGCTCATCTGGATAAAGTGAATAATAATATCCTGTCCAGTCCATGTCATATTTGCATTGTGCAATTTGAATAAGATGATGGCTGACGGGTGTACACTTTATAGCGAATGTAGGTCTTGGGTAATCTCACAGAGAGTAAGGCAGGTATTATTGCCCTCATTTCCCAGGCGAGAAAAACAAAATGTATTCAACAAACAAGTTACTGAGCATCTACTATATCAAGACCAGGGCTAGGCTGTGCGACTTTAAAAATAAACCCAGCTCTGCCCTACAGAAGTTCACAGCCTGATGAAAAAGACAGTCATGAAACTGAAATTATAGACTATCAAGATAAGTATAATACTAAGAAAGAAAGCACAGGAGAAACTCAGAGGAGAAAGTAATTAATTTTTTCTGTAAGGGTTGGAAGGCTTCCCACTGGAGTCAACATGTGATTGGGGTCTTGAAGGATGTGTAGAAGTTTTTCAGGGGGCTGAGAGGCATTTGTGAGGAAAGTGTGCAGAGGCAGAGAGACCTAGAAGGAGATGGTCTGCTGCACACAGCAGTGTGGTCGTAGTCTCCAGTGTTTGGTGGACTATTAAGGAATGAAGCTGGGGGTGGACTGGGGCCAGTGAGGCTCTCCCACATGGAGCTCTGTGGGTGCATTATGCCCAAGCAAAAAATAGTACAGGGCTTCCCTGGTGGTGCAGTGGTTGAGAGTCCGCCTGCCGATGCAGGGGACACGGGTTCGTGCTCCGATCCGGGAAGATCCCACATGCCGCGGAGCGGCTGGGCCCGTGAGCCATGGCCGCTGAGCCTGTGCGTCCGGAGCCTGTGCTCCGCAACGGGAGAAGCCACAGCAGTGAGAGGCCCACGTACCACAAAAAAAAAAAAAAAAAAAAAATAGTACAGTAGCTTCATGCTTATGCCTTCCTCAAATGCTCTCAGCAGTTCTGCATTGTATCTGTGCCTGTGCCTTTTACTCTCTCCTTCCTCACTTACTCTTTTCCCCAGAATTAGTTTGAATCTCAGCCTTTCCCCTCCCACACACACTCCTGGATCTCAATTGAGCAGGGACATACAAAAAGAACACCTCTGGACAGTAAGAAATGCTTCTATTCTCAGAATTCCTTGTAGAATTCAAGGAGCCTGGACTGTTTCTTAGCAGGAGCCATTCATCCCATGTTTTGAGAAACCTTGAAAAGTGATTCAGGTTTTGGTACAAAGGGAACTAAATACCGGGGAGTTGGCTGCGGGGGAGGTGTTTCTGCAGAGAAGGCAGTTGGGCTTTTGCTAAAGAGTCTTGGTTGGAAGTTTTCTAGGAGACCTGAGTTCCAGTCCCTGGGCTGGACAGCGTGCTTCCAGGCCTCAACTCTCCCATCCGGAAAATGATAAATAAGGAAACGTGTATTTTTAGAGGTGGAAGAGCATTAGAGTTAATTGAATCTCACTCTTCCTTTTTTCACAAATGAGGAAATGAACTCCAAAGGGGAGAAATAACTTCGTTACGGTCATATGGAGAACTGGCAGCTTGTTTAGTCATTCACTCATCCATTCCATCCAAGCAAATGCCTTGGTGCCTCTCCTGGGTCAGGTACCTTGTTAGAGGCTAGGACTAGAGCAGGAGATTAAACAGTCATGATCTCTGCCATACTGGGGGAAATGAAATAATGACACCAATGAACAAAACATTAAAGGGGATAACGAAAGACAGAGATAAGCTATGATGGAAATAAACACGGTACTGCTATAGAGAATAAAAGGGCAAGAGTATAGAGAAAGCCTCTCTGAAGAAAGAACACTAAAACGGAGGCCTAAAGAATAAGGAGTCAGCCACTTGAAGAGGGTTGGAAGAGCTTTCCAGGGGAGAACAGCATGTGCAAAAGCCCCAGGGCAAAAACGTTTGGACTGTCCTGAAAGGTAAAAGAAAGACCAGTGGGAGGCAGAGGCAGAAGGGGCGTGGCCTGGGAGCAGATGTGGCATAGGAGAGGTAGGAAGGGCTCACAGTTTGCAGCCTTGAAATTCAAAGTGCCCTTATTAGTAAATTCTTGACTGACCTTCACATCCCTGTTAGGACGGAAAGGCAAGCACAGGTTCATAATAAGACTCTACCAGTTGAGCCTTTGTCTAAAATTCGCTATTCTCCGTGTGCTTTTCTGAGACCTGGATTAGAAGAGCAGGAAAGAAAAAAAGAGGTTGAGCTTTTCTCCTGTATCCACCTCTCGCTTGGTTAGGTTTCACCTCGAGAAATCAGCCAAGGGCAGGGGTCATGGGTGAGTTCAGATATCAGATGGGGTAGAGCTTGGTTTCTGGCGGTGTCGTATGGTTTGGAGAGCCGGAACCTCTCGTTTTTGTAGCTTTATTTCACCCTTCAGTTCTGTCCTTTCACCTCCCCAGTGAATACACCCTCGCTGGAAAAATGAATTTCACTGATACAGGGCACCCTCAGGCAGTCATCTGCGGATTTCCATGCAACTCTGCCTTGACGGACAGGTGCTAATCAAGGTCACGGTGTGCAGTGTATTGTGGGCTTGCCACTTCGCTTAGGAAAACCTATTTATACGCACGATTTTCATAGGAAAAGAATAGCAAATGAGAAACAAAATATTTTTTCCCACTCACCCAGGGAACGGAATCAACATTGGCAAAGGACGAGTCTGGCTTCATTTCCTGAATCATTTACCTGGTGTTCCTGGCAGGAATAGTTCATACGTGACCCAGCAGAAGATGCTGTGTGATGGGGGGGTAGGTGGTACAGGCTGGTGACTGGGCCTGGGGCAGAGGAAGCTATGAGGCTGATCTCTCCCACAACCTTCTTCCCTTTGGCTAGCATCCTTGCTTTTATCTATTCTGCTCTAGTTGGTTACTCTGCTAGTTCTCAAAGGCTGCACAGTGGCAGAGCTAAGTAGATGTACTCCCTACCTGGACTTTTCAGTGAACCCCACCTCCCACCCCCAAATGAGACTGAGTGAGCACGCACCCCAGCCCTGGTCGGCAGCCTTAACCTCTACCCCAGAACCCAACCCTAGAATGAGCCCTGACCTCAGTTTCAAATCCAAGTTCCAACTTTGTCCAGCCCCTCCCCCAGCCCCAGACCGTGCCCCTGACCCAGCACTCCTGACTAAGCCCCTACATGTGCCTGAGCCTTGGCCTTAAAGGGTGCAGCCACAATGCCGTGCATCCCCTGGTACATATCCACTTTTAAATAAGCCTCTGAAAGCACCTGTCCTCTCAAAGCTCAGGTCCCCCTTGCCATCTCATCAGAGAAGCCTTTAGCCAGGAGGCAGTGTTACAGCCTCCTCTAGCCCAAAGCCAGCGAGCACATAGGAGAGGAGCCTGGAACTCAGAACCGCACCACCTACTTGGTGTATGACTGTCTTTGTGTCAACACTTCAGCTGGAGTCAGTCTGTGAACTTCAAAACCAGCAGGGCTCTGAAGCAGCAAGCAGCAGCCTCAGTCATATCGGGATGTCAGTGATTGAGTCAGACTCTCTCATGGCTCCTTTCCCCTGCCCTCCCCGCAGCGTGAATAACCAAAGCCACTGCAGAAGAATCACAAGACACGGGAAGAAGGACATGGGTTCACACCTGTGTCCGTCATCCCCCAGCTATAGGATCCCCGGTTCCTCATCTGTATGTGGGCTCCAGCATCATCAGTCACGCCCTACCCACCTTACTGGGTATTCACAAGAGAAAATGGATGTGAGAGATTTAAAAATCATATAATACACTATGAGCAATGATTACCTCTCTCAAAATTTCAGCATTTCATCTCTCCTGCCATCCAGTAGCAGAATCGCAGAGAGCAGGAGTTGGCCACAGGCCACAGCCAGCACAATGCCTGTTTTTGTAAATAAAGTTTTACATGGCAGATAAAGTTTCACACTCATTTATTGACATATTGTCTTTGGCTGCTTTTGTGCTACAAAAACAGCATAGAGCACTTGCAGCAGAGACTTGCAGAGCCCTCAAAGCCTAAGACACTCACTACTTGTTCCTTCACAGAAAAAGCTGCTGACACCTGGCATAGAGGGTCAGAGCAATGGCTCTCAAGTTGGAATTCCTGTGTTTGGACGCTGAGTCTTCTACTTTGTGGCTATGTGACCTTGGGCGAGTTAATTGGTCTCAGTTTTTTCTCCATAAAATGGGGATAATAACTGTCTCCCTACTCTATACTACTAAAATAGTAGTAAATGAGCAATTCGCGGAAAGCACGTAGCGTAATCCTAGGCACACAGTAAGTGCTCAGTGTTGGCGGATATTATCATCAGGGGAATGAAAGCTCTGGTGTGTGATGACAGACTTTCACGGGACAGAGTTAGCGTGGTTCAAGGCACAGGCCAGGGAGGAGGACAGACCTGGATTCATAAGCCAGCTCTGCCACTTATCACACGAATGACTTGTGAGCGATTAATGGCCCTGAACTTCAGCTTCCTCGTGCATGAAACAGGAAAAACAAATATAGGATCGTTGTGAGGAGTAAATGGTAGTGCTTAGAACGGGCTTTGGCCTATGGTAAACACTCAGTAGGTGACGGAACTATAATAATAAAGAAGATGAAGAGCAGTATTTTTCCCAAGTAGGCGCAGTCACCCAGAACAGATAGGTAGTGAGAGGTCTCCAGTATGCTGACGTCTCCAGGAGGCTCTACCTGTGGCTACTGACACCCTTGACATCAGGTTTTGCATGTTCCAAGCACATGTAAATTCTGTAGACTTCAGAGTGGAGTTGGGCAGACAGCTGCCTCTTAGGAGGCTTTCCCCTAGGCTAATAGGCCCTCAAGATCCAGTACCTTTTAGCACTAACAATCTATGACCCTATGATGGTTCTTGGGTTAAGTGATACGTCAAGGAGGACAGCACACATATGTGTGTGTGTGTGTGTGTGTGTGTGATTATATGAACTATCTCTGAAAGATCCTCTTCCTGTAATACTACATGGTTGCATAGTTTTCTATGCAGGGTGAAAACGCCCTCGGTTCTGAATCCTTTAGACATGCTAAGGATTGAATTATGTAATGGGATGTAAACCTTCTTGCCAGGGAGCACTGTCTAAGGAGACTGGGTGTTGTGCGTGGAGTACATTAAGGTTGCCCGGGTTCTGGACGCCAGCCTAGGAGCACAGCTCTCATTCTCTACTGGCTTAAGATAACAGGGAGTGACAGAGTTCAGTGGGCTGAAGCAGGGGGAATTTGGACAAGGGGCAGGGGATAATGCATACCCCCCAAGCTCATGGTTGTGAGACAGTCAGCTAAATTTAGAAGACTGTGAAACAAGTAATATCACCAAGCATTTATGTTGATTCCCTGCCCAGCTCTATATAGGATACATCACATTGTACATACCAAGAAAAACCATAGAGTTGAAAGGCCTCTGCCTTCAAGGGAGCTTACACCTCAATTGTGGATGAAAGATATAAATACACAAAACGTCATTTAATAATATAAAGGAAGAATAATGAGTCCTCCCAATGCAAGAAATGCCATGGAAGCAAGATTAGGTCAATTGTCAAGAATAGCATCAATGGATCAATATAGGTGAATGACCTGCATTCATTCATTCTTCATCCTCTCATTTACCAGGAATACTCTGTAGCCATTGTGTGATGCCCTCTAGGGATTGTAAAGAATAACATAAGCTTTATGACGGCAGAGGCATCGTCTATGTTATTCACCACTCTGTTCCACAGCGTCTAACCCATCAGGAGACAGGCAACAGCAACTGAATGAGAAGTAACTCCTTACCTAACTTTGGTGTTCAGATGCATGTGACATTTACAGAGCTCCTTTATGGTCTCAGACTTTCACTTATATTATAAAATACTAGAAAATACAAATTTAGTAGACATCTGTTGGTTTGATATGCCTGACATCCATCTTCTCTCTGTCCACAATGTATTCATTTTCCTTTGGCAAGACTACTTCCTTAGTAATCTTAGGAAGATAATTAGTTAGTTTCCCTGCCTTCCCTCGACCAATGGATGACTCCCAACCTGAAAAAGGCCAGTCTCGAGCTGTGTGGAGCAGTGATCACAAATGGCTGGGGCAACAGTGACACTCTGAAGATACCGTCCATGAAATTCTCACATCTAGATTCCCCGAGCTCCTGCGATTTCTGTCTCTCTAAGGTCCAGTCTTTGAGCTGAGGGTCCCCCCTAACCTTTCTTCTTTTGTCTTCAGTTAGCATGCATTCATTTCTGTTCCCAGTCAAAGAACTCACACTAATAAAACATGAGGCCTTGATAAAAATTTGTAAGGGGCATACATTTCTAAGGACATTTAAGAGAGGGATGGAGACCTTTAGATTACAGTTAGAAATGGGGAGGCATGAGAGGTTCACAGAAGAGGTGGCATGTGAGCTGAACTTCTAAAGAATGGAAAGAATGTGGAGAGGAAGACAGCAGAAGTCAGGAAGGCTGTGCAGGCTAGAACAAGAGCGTGGGCAAAGGCCCAGAACCTAAAGCAAGCCCAGAAGCATCCAAGAACAGCAGCATCTACACTAGAACCTGATGAACTCCCTGGTCCATTTCTGCAGCCCCATTACACTTGAGTCAAAAGATGTTCCCTTTCCCATTCACTCATAACCACCTTCCCCTCTACTGCGTCTCCTCCACTGCCTTGAGCTACAGGATGTTAGAGCTGAAAGGTCTGGTAAGATCAGCTAGTACTGACCACCTCAGAGTAAGGTGATGTTCTAGGACTCTGCAGGTACCCAAGCCACACATGAAGTACCATACACCTTAGGGGAGCATTAAGTTTACCCAGAGAGTTATATGATCTGTTTTTCTTCACCTTCATTTCTACTGCTTTTCTCCTTTGTCCTACACTATGTCTACCCTGGCTTTCTATCTCTCAAACTCCTCAGTCTTTTCCTGAACCTTATTAAGAGCCTTTGTACCTTCTGTTCCTTCTGCCTGAAACTGTTTCCCTGGCCCTCTGTCTGGCCAGCTTCTTTTTATGGTTCCTTTTCTCAGCTTAAACGTTAGTGCCACAGAGAGGGTCTCCCTCACCGTCTTATCTAAAGGAGCCCCTCCAGCCACTCTCACATCATCCCATGTTATTGTCTTCGTAATGCAGTATCCCAAATAATCTTGCTGATTTGTGTGTCATCCCTCTCCCCTCTCTAGATCCTAAGCTCCGTGATGGCAGGTTTTCAGTGTTGTATCCCACTGGCACCCACTGCTGTCTAACATACACCATGTGCACAGGAAACATTTGTTGGAAGGGTGGATGAGTAGACAGATAGAAGAAAGAGAAATTCCCTGTCTATAGAACTAGACATCTCCAATGAGTACAGCCGTTTTATTGGAGGTATTTAACACATACACACACACACACACACACACACACACAAGAAACACTGATTTAGTGTAAACTTCATTGTCCAGATGGGGAAAATGCAGCCCAGAGAGAAAAAGGGGCTTGTTCATGGTTCCAGATTTGCTTCTTTGCGTTTACTTTTCCAGAACCATGCAGGCACCTGAAGAGTTTTCCAGCAGAACCTACAATCTCTCAGTCTGTTTGTCCTTCCGCTGTCCCTGGTTTCATATGTCAGCCCACAAGGTGAGTCTAATTCCAGGACCACTGAGCCCAGCCTTGATCTAATTCTTAGCCTCATGTACCGTGTCACATCTCAGTGGCTTTCAGTGCCTGGTAATTAACACTCATGTTTCATAATAAATGCACGAATCTGAGCAGGGGAGGATGCCTCCTCTTCCGCATCTCCCTCTGCTGCCCTGTCCCAACTGGGCTCCAAGGCCAGGGTGAAGAGAAGCCCTGTGAAGCTGAGATGAATCCAAAGCCAAAGGAAATGCAACATGGACACGAGACTCAGGGGCTTAACTTCTCTAGTCCTGGCAAGGCCCTTGGCAATCTGGTCACCACCCCACCCCCCAAATCTGTGCCAAACCCCCCACCCTAGTTGTACTGGCTTTTCTGGAGTTTCTCTAAGGTTCCTTCCTCTCTCTTACCTCATTGCCTTTGGATAAACTGGTCCCTCTACCTGGATATTGACACAGGTGCTTAGTACCGTGCGTGCCTGTAGTAAGTGCTCAGTAAACACTGGCTATACTGGTAGTTATGACCACTTATTCTGTGTTTAAACCCCTTACTACTCTCTCAAAATAACCTTTCTTTCCCTTAATTTAAAACTTACTGGACTTCCCCGGTGGTGCAGTGGTTAAGAATCCGCCTGCCAATGCAGGGAACACGGGTTTGAGCCCTGGTCCGGGAGGATCCCACATGACACGGAGCAACTAAGCCCGTGCGCCACAACTACTAAGCCTGCGCTCTAGAGCCCGTGAGCCACAACTACTGAGCCCACGTGCCACAACTACTGAAGTCTGTGCGCCTAGAGCCTGTGCTCCGCAACAAGAGAAGCCACCGCAATGAGAAGCCCGTGCACCACAACGAAGAGTAGCCCCCGCTCGCCACAACTAGAGAAAGCCCACGTGCAGCAACGAAGACCCAACGCAACCAAAAATCAATCAATCAATCAATAAAACGTAGAACTCTTGTCTAAGCTGTGAGAAGGCAGAAGACACACCTGTCTTGTGTCATCCCTGCATCCTGGTTTTCTGGCAATATTAGTTTCTGGTGCTCAAAAAATATTTGTTGATTTAACCAATGAACAATAAGGTTTTATCTAGTAAGTGACAGAGAAGCCCTGGACATGTCTCAGAACCCTAAATAACTGTTGTTTAGAGGAGATGGGGACAATTTATATCTATTATGGTAATTCACTACATGTCACTACCAGATCTTGGATGCAAGAGAGTGTAAGGGGACGGAGGGGCACTCTTACTGTCCTCTGAGCGACAGAAATAAAGCACATTTGATGTCACAAGGTTAGAGTCAGAGCAAGAATGTCATTCCCACCTGTAAGGACAGAATTATTGGAGAAGCAGGATGAGTGGCTAAAAGTCCCCCCACCTACACACACATACTTTCCATCTCCCTCCCCCAGAATGAAGCCATCCTGTCACCTCATTATCCACGATTTACCATGAGGCTGCCACATTTCCAGGGACTGCAGCCAGGAGCCAAGGAGGAATGTCGGTGTGAGAGGCCTTAAATGAAGTGACGATAAAAAAGAAGTTGCTAATACCAGGAGTTCCCTCCCTGGGAGAGAGCTGTCAGGGCGAGTGCCCAGAGCTGGGAGATTTATTGATATTAAGTGGATGGTGCCTTAACCAGGAGTGCTTATCAAAGAGGTCTGAGCAAAGCGATGATGGAATTGGACAGCCCGCACCCGTGCAGAGCGTGGGTTTTCCTGCCCTTGCCGGTGCCTGCCCTCCTGCCTCCCCAAGAGGGAATTCCTGGCCTCGTTTTTTACTTGCTCTGATTGTTGGACACATTCCGCTACAGAATCTCTTAGAGGCAGGGACCTCGGAATCTGACACTCTGGCAGGGTTCCCTGAATGTGCGACAGCTTTTCTCTCTGCCAGGTCTCTGCTGTCGCTCTCCCTTCTACCCGAAATACTCTTTATGCGCAAGCAACTGCACCATACTCCCCTTGCTCCCTCTCCTGGCTGATGCCCAGTTCTCTTTCAAGGTCAAAGCTGCACTTCCTCTTGGAAGCCTTCTCTGAGGTCCCCAAAGGCTGGGCCTAGGTGGCTCTGCCTGAACCCCGACCTCATCCCTGCCACAGCACTTACAGGGAAGTGTAATTCACTGGCTCGGTGTCGGCCTCTCCCACTGTCAAGGTGACGTCGAAGTGGGGGCTTGCCTTTTTCAATACTGCATGTCCACTGCCTAACACGGAGTCTCACGAGTGGTAGATGCTGGATGTCCAGAGGTGGATGGACACATGTATGGACCATCAGAAGGAGAGATGTGTGTGTATATGCTCTGCGTGATCCCCAGGGACAAGAGGGGAATGCAGCGAGCACCACCCAGTTTTGTTCTGTTTTGCTTTATTAATTTTTACTGGAGCTTAGTTGCTTTACAATGTTGTGTTAGTGTCTGCTGTACAGCAAAGTGAATCAGCTACACATATACATATATCCCATCTTTTTTTGGATTTCCTTCCTGTTTAGGTCACCACAGAGCACTGAGTAGAGCTCCCTGTGCTGTACAGTAGGTTCTCATTACTTATCTATTTTATACACAGTAGTGTATATATGTCAATCCCAATTTCCCAGTTCATCCCACACCCCCTTCCCCACTTGGTATCCATACGTTTCTTCTCTACATCTGTGTCTGTATTTCTGCTTTGCAAGTAAGTTCACCTGTACAATGTTTCTAGATTCCACGTGTAAGCAATATTATACGACGTTTGTTTTTCTCTTTCTGACTTACTTCACTCTGTATGACAGTCTCTAGGTTTTGTTTTAATATCAACAGACCCTAATGCAGTAATGCGTCTTGATCTGGCAACAGAGGCAGGCAGAGTGCTACCTGAGAGGATTTTCTAGAAGCTGAAGCTGTCCCATATGCCATGACTGTTTCTTTCCAATATTGTTGGAGGGAGGGAAGGGGTGGCATATCACAGAAGCCAAGAGCTCAAGCCTTGTGGTCTGACGGGTGGAGTTCAGAACTCAGCTTTGCACTGTGCTGGCCCCGGGCCTGCCCTTCCCAATTTGTAACCTACCTCACAGGGTGAAAGGAGTCAATGCACGGGAACGTCCTTGGCACGATGTCTGGCACCTCGTAAGTGCTCAAACGTCAGCTCCTAATTGCTACTGTCAGAGGCACTATATGCACCACTGCTGTCTTAAATGGAGGACACGCACACAGTCCCACCTACTCTCATTCACTGTCAGCCTGCGAGTCTGACTGGACCAGTACACAGCAGGGTTGCAAGAGGCTGCTTTTCAGTGTTCCCTTTTCTCCCCTCGGGCTTGCTGTACCTGACAATACAAGGCTCCACCTCTAGCCCCCTTTCTGATTTGCCTTCTCTCACCTACTCTCTACTAGGTAACTAACTCACCTATATCACATTAAAAATTGTGTCTTAAATACAACTCAACACTCTGAATGCACCTGGATTTAGTGCTAGGATTCTATTACAGTCGGATCCAAGAACTCAGAGCCTTTATCTGATTTCTAGGTTTGAAAACCTGCACCGGAGGTCGCTAAAAGTCTGACCAGCAAATAACCAAAGTGTGCTCAATCAGTGAATATTTTTCAACTACTGAGACTAGAACGTAGACTGTTGGAGCCTGAAGAGATGTTAACTCTTACGGGGTTCAAAGCACCAATTTACAGATGGAAACTGAGGCGCAGGGAGAGCCTGGGATTGGCTCAAGGTCACATAATACTGTGCTGTGATAAAACTAAAAAGAGAAGCCTCCAGGTCTTCTGGCATCTAATCTAGTACTTTTTCTACAAGACCAAGTTATCTTTTCCAATTGAATATTTACTGTGACAGATTTAAAGAAATGTGCTACAACTAATTATATTTCTGAACGTGTAACCAATTATGCATTCTCCCACAGGCCTTGGGGCCTACAGACTCTTAGTCTCTCCCTCTCCCTCGCTGTTGCTGCTCAGGCCTAGCTGAAATGAGGAGCCAGATTGAAGGTCAAATGCTGAGCAACTCGGAGGACCAGGGTCCACTTGAGTAAATCCAGGCCAGGCTACCTCCAAGCCATGCTCTTTTAGGGAGCTCTGGTTAAACGTACCCGCTTAGCCTTAGAGGATAACACACTCAATTTAAGGGAAAAGAGATTTGCAAAAGGGAAAGATAGGGAGATAATTCAAGGATGGGGGAAACATCCTGGACTCTGTGTGTGTAAGGATTCGATCGTGCCTATCTGCGCCCATTTCTTCCACCCCATCTTACCCATTCCTCCTCTACTTCTAAAGTTTCAGCAAGAAACACTGGCCACGAGGGCCCCAGAGACCCAACTAAAGGTGTGAAACCAAGTAGATGTCATCAGGGAATAGATCGGGAACATGAGATTTATATCCCCCCAGATAATATTTCATTGCAGCATGGAAAGTAAAGATCCTAAAAATACCGCAGAGAGCATATTATAATATGCTAATGGGGTTCATATGTGCTCGCCATACACACCTCACCCGGTAAGATGAATTGTGCTTTTTGACAAATCTACATCTAACACAGGGAGAATAATATACAGTGTATGCTTCCTGGTGGAGAAATCCATATTTATGGAAATCTCGATTCTGGCAATTACAATAGACACTTAAAGACAGCACCTGTTGTCGGCTGCAAGTGGCTGGAGCGTCCTCGTTAGGGTGAAAGAGAAAAGAGTGCGAGTAGTGGAGGATAAATAGCTACTTCAGGAGATGCCTACCCAGAACAGGGGAGGAAGAGGTCCAGGGTGATCCAACGGTTCCTCCTCATTCCCTAGTGCAGTGCTCTCGTCAAGCACTCATCATTCATTCAACAAACATTTACTAAGCACCTACCATGTCCCAGGCATTATGCTGGCTTTGGGGCATAAATGAGACCCCTGTTTTTAGGGAATTAACACTGACCGGAACAGTCACAGATACATACAAGTAAAAAAAGAAAACACCTTCAAATAATAATAATTCAAGCATGAAAGATAAGACAGGAGGATGTGATAGAGACTTACAGAGGGTTGAGGGGAGGGTGGAATCACTATTTAGAAGAGGTGATGAAGGAAGTCCTGTTCAAGGAGGTGAGATTTGAGTTGAGATAAAATTGCTGAAAAGGAGTGAGCATTGCAGAGAAGTAAGGGAAGAGCACTGCAGGTGGAGCGCAGAGTCTCCAGGGCAGAACAAGTGTGGAGGCCGGAGGCACAGAACAAAGGCCAGGTGGCTAAGCAGGGAGCGAGGGCAGCGGTGTGAGGCAGGAGGGGGCAAAGGGACAGGTCACTGTGCCTCTGAGTCATGGTCAAATGTTTGGAGATTTTTCCTGTGTGCAGTGGGAAACCTCAAAATTTGTAAGAGGTTTTTGCACAAGGAAGGGAAACAGTGTGTTTTCTTTGTTTTTTGGGGTTTTTTTTTAATTAAAAGGATCCCTCTGGTTTCTCGGTGGAGGATGAACATCACTACTGAAAACCAAATGCCATAAAGCTGAAGTCCATGAGGGCCACCTTTGGATACCAGGAGGGCCGTGGAGTGGGTTAAGAGCAGGCATATGAGGTTCTGGTTTCAAAGAGTGGTCAGTCAATGGACTGGGAACCTTGAGAAGCAGTGCATGCCCAGTAATTCAGTGTGCAAGCAGATGTTAGGGGTTGGAATTAACATATACACACTACTATACATAAAATAGACAATTAACAAGGGTCTACTTGTTCCCTATAGCACAGGGAACTCTATATTCTGTAATAACCTATATGGGAAAAGAATCTGAAAAAGAATGGTTATATGTATATGTATAACTGAATCACTTTGCTGTACACCTAAAACTAACACATCGTAAATCAACTATACTCCAATATACAATAAAAATTAAATTTACACACACACACACACACACACACACACACAATAAAGGGCACCTGCCAGGTTTCCTGTAGATGGTATGCTGGGTTACCCTGGAAGTTAGACAGATGACTTGTATGCTTCCATTACAGTCTTTAAAAGATTATCTTTCAGGGACATGAAGGGAGGGTCTAGGGACTGACTGAGAACCTAGACTCAGTAGGCAACTGGGTCCCAGTGGCTAATGGCATTCTTTAGTGCAGCGTGGCCCAGTGAATCAGTAACATGTTAAAAAGTATTCACCAACAAAGGGTCCTGGGGGCGTATGGATTTGAGAAAATCCGTGTTAAAGTTGAACAAGATTCCTCTCCATCTTTTATGTAGCTGGTATGCAGTTTGAAACTCCAAGAGGAGGACAGGGTTTGCACCATTTCCCAAATTTCTCTGAGCAAAGAAGCCTTTTCTTTGTTAAGGAGCATTCTGCGGGGCTAATGTTCATGGAACACATCTGGGCAGTGTTCATGGAGCGTAATTTGAGAGCCCACCTACAAAGGCAGCACGGGGTCACGGAAGCAGGTGATATGGTAAAGAGAGCAGAGGATCTAGGAATAGCAACGTTATCATCTTAAAAGAAAATTGATAATACCAAAGTCACAGGGTTGTGATGAGAACTAAACAGCTTACCATATATGGCAGAGCACCCTAAAACACAGTCACTGTGATGAGGAGGACTCGTTTGCCTCACCGTCCATATCAAGATGGTAATTTTCAGGCACTGGGGTTGGCATTGGGGTTGATCACTTGACTGGGGCAAAGTCTATGAACCCTTATCCTGTATCACATATTATAATGAAGTTTAGTAGCTGAATTACCTGGACTTAGCCCCATAACCTTGGGGCTAACTTTTTAGCATTATATTCTAACCAGCAGCGTAACCGAACACAAACCAGTACTGGTAACTGCACTGGGATCTTACAAAATAGCTCCTGTGAGGGTGCTCACACAGCTAAGCTACTACTGTGGCTGATAAACTGCGGGGCGGGGGGCTGAAGAATCAGCCAGGAGGATGTACAAACACAAGACGAACATCAGCAGAGAAATGTACACTGAAAACTAAGGGCTGGCTGGGAAAATCTTGTTTTCTTAAACGTGTATCAGCACCAAGCTGACAGACCTTCTTCCTAAGGCATCTTATTATGCTTTGCCTTGACGTGATGGGCAGTGTCACAGACAGATCGCTGGATTGGGTTCAAGATACCTGCCTAACTCAGATACGGTCTAGCTGTGCTACCATATTGGACATGTTCATTAACTTTCTGAGCCTTGGTTTTCCCCTTTAAAAAATGACCCAGCCATCCTTTTCCTACCTTAATAAAGGCATTGTACAGATAAAGTGAAAGAGCATACAAAACAGCTTTGCATACATTTATAATTAATAACCATGACAACATTTGGTATGGAATTGGTACCTAATAAACATTGGATTCGACAGATGGATGGGTGGGTTGGACAGATGATTGGGTGAATGGATGCAGAGATGGGTAAAATGGATGGACAGTTGGACAGATTGGTGGGTTGAAAGAAGGGAGTGATGGATTTGTTGGATGGGTGGATGGCTAGATAACAGATGGATGATGGGTTGGATGGACAGACTAGTGGATGATTTCGTTTTAGAGCCACCTGACAGCATGTTTGCAGTATCTTCTATCCATTAATTTTTCTCTTCTCCTCTTCCAGTCTGTTCCCAGTTCTCTAAAGGAGTCTATGCCATCTTTGGGTTTTATGAACGGAGGACTGTCAACATGCTGACCTCCTTCTGCGGGGCCCTCCATGTCTGCTTCATTACACCAAGCTTTCCTGTTGACACATCCAACCAGTTTGTCCTTCAGCTGCGTCCCGAGCTGCAGGATGCCCTCATCAGTATCATCGACCATTACAAGTGGCAAAAATTTGTCTACATTTATGATGCTGACCGGGGTAAGCCAGGGGAGGGGGACTGTGGAGGGATGAAGAGAAAATTATCAGCAGGAAGAATTATGGTGCCTCTCTGCCTTCTTGAAAGGCAGGGATCACGGAGGAATGATCCAGAAATGTTTTATGTCTGTGAACTGAATTTTTGGTAACTAATCTATAACTCACATGTGGAAACACATCCTTTGAGAGAATAACCGTCTTAACACCCCATGTCACTCTACAGCTTACCAAGTTTCCATGGCTCCTGAGCCCAGACTCAAAGTCCAAGGACCTCAGTTGAATGGCTCATGGCTCATGGCTCATGGCTCATGACATGGCTTTTAGGAGCATAGATTCTGGAGTCAGGCAGACCTGCATCTGAATTCTATGTTCCCTCCTCTCCAGCTGTTTGACTTTGGGCAAGCTCTCTCTGCCTCAGTTCGACCACTTCTGTAATGGGGATAAAATTCTCTATTCCTTCGTTTTTTCATCTCTGTAATGAAGATAAAACCAGTCTCTACATCATACAGTTGTGAGGACTGAATGAGACAATGACTAGAAAGGGCCTGTACAGTGCCTACAACATAATCAATGTGCAGGGTCTTCTATATATGTAAACCGCTGTCATCATCATCACCAGCATCAACATCAACCTTCCCAGGCCTTTCTAATTCTGCCTCCACCTGAATTTTGAATTTTCCACTCCATTTTCTAAATGTTTCCAATACTTTTTTCTTCTCTGCATCTTGACTCAAACAATTCCAGTTTCTGGGATGCACTTCCCTTCTCAAATCTACATATGCAAATTCTTCCTTTCTTTTGCAACCTACTGGAACACCACTTTCTCTATTTCCTGACCTTCTAAATGGAAACTCTCTTCTTTTTTCTAACTCCTGTGTTGCTTCTGTTGTACTGTCCTACCTTCCCCTGGTATACTAAATAGTCCTGTAAGAACTCAGTCATTACTGTTGTAAATAAATAAATGGATCATACAAGGTCTGGAAAGTGAGGCACAGGAATTTTGCCCTGAGCAAAAAGGAGGTTTTATAGAAGTTTGCCTTTAGGGAGGCTTACAAGACTTTTGAATAGGAGAGTGCTTTGTGAAATGGTTTTTCAGGAAGAGTTAGGCAGGGTTATTCAATGAGAATTAGCTGGCAGGAGAGGCCAGAAGCACTCTATTTTCTTCAATTTTCCCTTCTCTCTATTTTAATGATTTCCCTTCTCAGACAAGCAGCCATTATGAGGATGACCTGCAGAAGGGCTATTTCAGGTCAGTTTTGTGGCATAATGAGGCTTGAGGTCTGGAAGTTGCATAGACAGAAAAATGTAACTTTCATTATAGAGGATCATCTCTGGGGTCAGTCAGCAAAGCGCCCATACTCAAAGGGGCTCCGCCTACCTCACAATTCTGAACTCAGAGTTCTGCCATTTGCTAGCTGTACGGGCTTGGGCCAATGACTAAATCTCTCTGAACCTCCATTTCCACACTTGTGAAACATGGATAATAACGGTACCTACCTCAGAGAATTAAGTGAATTGAAGACAGGAAAGCTAACAGGGCAATGCCAGACACATAGTAAACTTTCAGTGAACGTGAGACTTAAGCACACCAACCTTATACTTTAAAAAACAAAAAGGAAGAAACAACAGAATCAATCTACAGATGATTCTTTATGCCAGGCACCATACTGGTCACTATGGGAGGGATTAGCAATGTTATTGGAAGACAGAAATGATGTATGTGCAAAAGATTGATTAATAATGCAAGAGTGAAATATGAAATAACCATCTGTTGCAGGCGGAACACTGACCTTCCCCTCTCCGCCAAAGACATCTGTGTTCTAATTCCTGGAACCTGTGAATATGTTATGTTAAATGGCAAGAGGGATTAAGGTTACAGATGGAATTCACACTGCTAATCGACTGACCTTAGAACAGAGAGATGGGCTTCTCTGGTGGCGCAGTGGTTAAGAATCTGCCTGCCGATGCAGGGGACACGGGGTCGAGCCCTGGTCCAGGAAGATCCCACATGCCGCGGAGCAACTAAGCCCATGCGTCACAACTACTGAGCCTGTGCTCTAGAGCCCATAAGCCACAACTACTGAGCCCGCGTGCCACAGCTACTGAAGCCCATGCACCTAGAGCCTGTGCTCCACAACAAGAGAAGCCACGACAATGAGAAGCCGGCACATCACAACGAAGAGTAGCCCCCGCTCGCCGCAACTAGAGAAAGCCCGCGCACAGGAATGAAGACCCAACACAGCCAAAAATAAAAACAAATAAATTAATTAATTTAAAAAAAAAACAGAGAGATTATCCTGGATTATTTGGGTGAGCTCAGTGTAATCACAAGGGTCCTTAAGCGTGCAAGTTGAAGGCAGAAGAGTCAGGGTCAGAGTATAATGTGAGAGACTCAACCAGTCACTGCTGGTTTTGCAGCTGGAAGGGGCTATACACCAAGGAGAGCGGGCACCCGCCAGAATCAGAAAAGGCAAGAGGGCTTCCCTGGTGGCGCAGTGGTTGAGAGTCCACCTGACGATGCAGGGGACGCGGGTTCGTGCCCCGGTCCGGGAGGATCCCACATGTCGCGGAGCGGCTGGGCCCGTGAGCCATGGCCACTGAGCCTGCGCTCCGCAATGGGAGAGGCCACAACAGTGAGAGGCCCGCGTACCGCAAAAAAAAAGAAAAGGCAAGAACAATTTCTCCGCTCGAACCTCCGGAAAATAACACAGCCCTGCCAATAACTTGAATTTAGCTCAAGGAGATTCGTTCCACACATCCGACCTCTGGCAGTATAAGATGATAAATATGTTGTTTGAAGCCACTATGTTTACAATAATTTGTTACAGCCGCAGTAGGAAACTAATACACCATCTATGTCCCAAAGATGAAACAAAGCAGTATTGAGTAATGGAGTCCTCTATCCTTTAGCTATATATCAGAAGAGAGTAGCTTAATTCAGTACACATTGATTGAATACCTACTGTGTGACAGGCAAAGCACTAGGTACTGAGGTATATTGAACATTCGTAAACGTGGTTGACAATTAGGTGCTGTTTAGATATCACGTTAGCACATTTAATCAGCAGTTGCTAAACACCTAACAGTAATCAATGTTTATAAAACCCTTGCCATGCTGGAGACATTCTCATTCAATCCTCATGATGACAGTGCGAGGTGGACATCATTAACATCACCCTTTTACTGCTGAAGACACTAAATTGTAGCCAGGTGAATTAGTCCGTACAAGATCATTTAACTAGTATATTTGTAGCATCAGGATTTGAGCCTCAGATTCGATGTTTAATCACTGACTCTATTGCGTGCTATGTTCTGCAAACAGAAACACAAAACAGACGCAGAACCTGACCTCGGTGAGCTCAGACTTGCACAGAGCAAGCTGGAGCTGAGTTTAGTGGAGGAGCGGGGTTGGCGGAAGTGGGGTGATGCCTGTGGATCCTGACTGCCACCTCTCTGTCCTACTCACCCGACCTCCAGGTCTGTCCGTCCTGCAGAAAGTCCTAGACACAGCGGCCGAGAAGAACTGGCAGGTGACAGCCGTCAACATTTTGACAACCACAGAGGAAGGATACCGGATGCTCTTCCAGGACCTGGAGAAGAAAAAGGAGAGGCTGGTGGTGGTGGACTGTGAATCCGAGCGCCTCAGTGCTATCCTGGGCCAGGTAGTGAGTGCAGCAAAGTGCCCTCAGGGTGGGCGTGGGAGACAGCTCATGAGCGAGCGGGGTGACCCTTTGCCTTTGGTGTTACAAAGAGAGTTCTTGACTAGATGAAACCAGAGGCCTGCCTTCTCACATTCTGTAATTCATACAGTTTAATTCTGCCATGTTACGAAATAGCACAAACAGTGGGAGCCTTCACGCAGGACTTCAAATGGTTCTCGGATCAGTTAACCAAAAACTTACCTCCAGTGCTTCCTTTTCTTGTTAAAAAGCAAAACACATTGCATTTTAGAGTTTGTAAACTGCTATTACAACCTGTAGAGCCAGATTCCTGGCTTAGCTCTGAGTTCTGTTACCCACTGGTCTAGCATTTGGTTTCTCATCCATTTGGCCCACTGACCAGTTTTGAGTCCAAGGAGGCACCAAGCATCTCCCTTTCCTGGAACACATCCATGTGTCTGAGCAATTAATTGATTGTCCGTTCCAAGAAAGGGCACTGTAATCTCAGTAGTCTTTAGCCAGACATCTCTAAGCCACGGTTCCTCCAGTTCTCAGAAGTAAAGCATGTGTCATTGGATAGGTCACTTGTCTTTTTAAATTACATTTGTGTATTCAGATGAGCTAGCAAGGAAGTAGATTTTGCAATCGTTTTTGAACAGTGCTATACAAGTAAAGATGGCAGTTTTAAGTACTTGCCAACATGACAGAGCTTGTTAATGGCCCTCAAGACCCCTGGGGCTCCCACAGGGAATCTCAGCACCCGCTCAGCAATTGCTCAGAGGCCTCGGGAACTGAATAGGAGAGATTTTGAAAGTCAGGGGTTCTTTGAGGCGTTAACTCTGTGTTCTACTTTACAAAGTGCGGATATGGCTTCCCTCTCAGAGAGAGAAACCAGCAAAAATTGTTTCCATTGAGATGGGAGTTTTTTGAGCTGGAGTCATGGGACTGGAATTCTAGTTAAGTAAAGCAGAATAGAGTACTGGTTCAAAGTAGAGACCCTGGAGCTAGACTGCCTGGGATTCACATCCCCAGCTCTAATATTTGCTAGCTCTGTGAACTTGGGCCAGGTTTTTCATTTCTACATCTCAGGTTCCTGATCCGTAAAATGGGCATAATAATAATGATGATGATAATAACTACCTTTAGAGAGCTCTTGCGAGGGTTAGAAGAATCCATGTATACATGTAAAGCACTTAGAATAGAGCCTGCCCCACAGAAAGTGATATATGTAAGGATTCACCCATTTTGGCTATTCATAGTGCCAACTGGTACTGGTTTTCTTTTGTTTTGCTTTGTTTTCTTAGTTAAACTTTTAATTTTGAGACACAAATTCATATGCGTGTGTAAGAAATAATACAGAGGGATCCCATGTACCACATATCCAGTTATCCCAATGGTAACATCTTAGAAAACTATAGCAACTATAGTGAAATATCACAACCAGGAAATTGACATTGACATTGATACCTTCGAGGTACAGAACGTTTCCATCACCATAAAGATCATCTGTGTTGCCCTTTTGTCCTCACCTGGCTTCCCTCTCTCCCTCTCTTTTTCCCTTTCCTCTCTAACCTGTTCTCCATTTCTGCAATTTTCTTATTTTAAGAGTGTGATATAAATGGGATTACATAGTATGTAATGTTTGGGGTATGGCTTTTTTCATTTGGCATAATTCCCCGGAGATTCAGTCAAGTTGTTGTGGGTATGATACTGCTTTCTTGAGTCACTCCCTCTTTGGCATAAGTGTACTCATCTGTAAAATAGGAATGAAGGCCCCTGTTCTACAAAGCTGATAAAAAGATTAGATGAGATAGGAGGTAGAGAAAGTGTTGAATGATAAGTTGGTATTCTTAAAGACTGATGACTCCTGCTGTATTATTCCATAGTGAAGATAAAGCTGTTGGTACTATTTTCTGAGTGCTTACCATATACCAGACACTATGCCAAGCTCTTTCCATGTATAATTCCACTTCATCCTCACGTCATCTCTATAAAAACAGCTTCTATTAGACCCCCTATTCTATAAATGAAGAAACAAGACATTACACTTGCCTGGGATTTCACATAGAAGGAAAGCAGGAAGTCAAATCTATCTTGGTCGGGCTACAGGGCCCAACCTTTTAAAAATGCAACTTTCAGCACATGTGCTGTCTATAGCTACTCCCTCTGTCAAAGGACAAACTTGTGTTTGGGAAGGAAGGAACTTGTTTGCATGAATATTTTAGATTGCAGTGTATTAACTTTTTTAATCCTTGGATTCTTCTATTCTGAAAAGTAAGACCAAATGCTGAAAGGATCTTACAAATCACCTGATCTACCATTTGCATTCATACTTTACAGATGGGATGACTGACGGTCATATTGGTTGAATGATTTGTCTTGAGTTCAGACAACTAGTTAGTGACAATGACCGTGAGTCTAAAAGTTACATCTTCTGATTTGCGTTCTGACATCTTAGCATCATCCTAGACTATCTCACACTCAGTAATTGGGATCTTTTCAGTCTAACACAAATGTTCTGCCTAACCTGAGGAGGAAGACAATGATTCCGAATCCAAATAGGGAATTAACTGCCTGTCTCAGGCTCTAGTGCCCCGATGGGAATATAAGCTCTATTAGGATTTGTTTTGTTTTCTTCCCTGCTGCATCCACAGTGCCTTGAAGAGTGCTTGGCACCTAGTAGGTATTCAGTAAATATTTTTTGAATGAATGAGAAGAATAAGGAATCAAGGAATGCTCTAAGATCCCAAATGTCAGATGGGTCTAGATATCTACAGGTAGCCTTTGACTGGAAAAGAGCCTTTAAGCTGGAGGTAAGAGCAGGTAGGGAGGCCCAGAGGGCATGTAGGGGCCAAGGTTCACAGAGGGGCTTAAGAGGCCAAGTGGAGGATGTCAATTGTTTACTGGAAGGCAATGAAAAGGAGATGAACCCATGATTGTGACCACCTTTGGAAACCACCCCAAAGAGTCTGGGGTTTATTCTGTAAACAGTGGAGGGCCAGTGAAGGTTTGTGAGCAGGGAACAGGGTGATTAGAATATAATGCTTTATCAATATATAAGACACTTAATTATGTAATACAGTCATTAAGTTCAGAATGAGTTAGAGATGGATGAGGGACACCAGGACCAGGCCATCCATCACCTTACCCTGTTGTATTGTCTTCAACGTGCTTTTCCCCTGCTGAAATCGTGTTCATTTATCTGTTTATATATTTACCACCTGGCTCCCTGCTAAAGTGTCAACTCAGCTCAACGAGGGCCTGGGGATCTTGCCTCATTTGTTCATAGCTTGTCCCTAGCACACAGCGTAGAGCTTCGCATGTGGCCCATGTTCAATAAATATTTGTTGAGTGAATTAATTAATCAGAGAAGGCTTTACAGAGTAGTTGGGATTAGAGATCAGCCATAAAGGTTATGAATAATTAGAGAGAATGGGAAAGGGCCTTCCAGACACAAAGATTGTGAATTAAGGCAATCCAGTGGAAATGAGCTTTGAAGAGATGGGGTGAGTGAGGCAGGGGACTCCAAGTGTACATTACCTTTATAACAACTTTCTCAGTTTGTAACCCTGTGTACCTGTATCTCTTCATCTGTTTAAGTATGGGTCTCCTCCCAGTAAACTGTGACCTCCAGGACAGCAAGCACCACGCTCGTTTCACTTTCCACTATATCTCCAGCACAGTGCTTGATAGATAGGAAGCACTTAATGTCTGTGAAAGGGAAGCTAGGGCATCAGGTAGGTAGGTGAGTAGATGGGTTGGATGGTTTGTGTTAGGTCAAACCATATGAAATTACTGATTCTTATTGGTCAAAAGTCATTAATTATCGGCTGTTTCCTATGTTTCAACCTGTAATTTCATCCTGCAGGGACTATTCTTATCCATTGCCTGGATGCACTGGGTTTCAAACTATCTTTTATTTGCTATTTTGTGCTTTTTAGAAGCTGAATAGGTTCCTCATAAAGGTATCTCATTGTTGAAAGAGCAAAAAACCATTTGACAAGAAAATGAAAAAGTAATGAAGAATTATTAATAAAACTATCATCCCCAAAGTCTTGGCACTCCATAGTCTGGAATTTCACATGCTAACCACTGTTTCAGAGCATTCATTGTGTGCGCTTGCATTTAATTATTCCCTACACAAAAAAAATGTGAGCCGCTATGCACATACATCCAGTTAAGGAGATGTCTGAATGTGGGTGTTAATAACCTTGAAATTTTATTCAGTTAGAGAAGCCGTCCAAGTGCTTCTCATGTGTTCTATGCGTCCTTGCAACAGTGCAGGGAGAGAGGCACTGAGCAGGGTGTACTAACCTCAATTTGATGATTAAAAAATAATAATAATAAAGAAATAGATCAAGTTAACTTGCAGGCTCAGCTAGGACTAAACCAAGGACTGCGGTCTTAGCTGTTCCTTGCTGGGTGGAATGTCTGGATGCCCAAGCAAACCACTGGGTAGTTCTTTCTACAAATATTTTCTTGCCTGCAATTAGGGTTGGTCTGCACACTGAAGATGGACGGGTGTCTGGGGACCCTGGCTCTGAATCAGGCATCATATGGAAAGGCTCACAATAGCCAGGTCCCTGTCCTGACACTGCTACCATACTGCTGTGGGAGCTGGCACATCACTTCGTCTCTCTGGGCCTGGACTTCCCATCTGTACAGTGAGGGGCCGGACCAGATGATCCTGACGTTCTCTTCCAGCTTCCGGGTTGAATGGCTCATTGATGTCTGAGTATCCAACGGGTTTAGGGAAGAAGGCACAAAATTCAGGGAAGGAAGGAACTGTATCTGAATATGGTCCATTCAAGGATTTGAAGTTCAAGAACTGGGGTGGAATCATCCACCTACCCATTTGACTATCCTTCCACCCGTCCACCCATCTGTCCACCCAAGCAGCAGATGTTGTTGTAACAGTGACAAGGAATTCAATACAACATAAGATTCCCACTATGTATGGGAAGGCTTTATGGAAGAAGGAAAGAAGTGAGCATTCTAGCCTGGACCTTGGGGTTATGATACCACTACTCTACCCCTGGAATCAGGCAAAACTGATGTCAGGTCTTACATCTGCACTTAATAGCTGGGTAACTTCAGGGAGTTTATTTGATTTCTCTAAGTCTCAATTCCTCATCTGTAAAACAAGGATATCAGCAATGCCACCACCATTGGATGGTTGTGATATTGTAGTTTGGGTACTTAGGATAGAACAGGGCACATTTTCAGTACTCAGTGTTAATTGCTGGTCATTGTTGGTGTAGCTTTAATTGTCAGTATGATTAATGCATCCCCTCTCGTTGTGTTTTGTAGATTGTAAAGCTGGAGAAGAACGGCATTGGCTACCACTATATCCTTGCAAATCTGGTGAGTAGAGGACACTGCAGGCTCTCAAATGGTGGGTCTTTCTGTGTTTGGTGCCCGGCTTGCTTCTGTGGTCCCTGGCTGGAGGGAACGGCGTGGGTGGGAGGGGCACTTCCTAGCTTTGCCTTTTCCCCTTCACATCCCTGCTTGTCAAACCACAGCACACTCAAGGTGAACCTCTAAGCTTCCTTGGAAGAGACCCTGCTTGTGGGCAGGCCTTCCTCAGTCATCACAATTCCAGCTTTAATTGGCTCTGCCACTTGGCGATAAGAACAAAATCACCACATCTTTGAATGATACAAAATGTTTTGACCCCACTGGTTTTGACCCTCTATTTTGACATCAGTGATAGTTTTACTGTTTATAAATATAAATGTTTAAATCATAATGATGCTAGTGCTGACAGATCTTTAACCAGAAACAGTTTTACAGCATAAACAATATTATGTCAATTTAGTTTTTATTCCCTTTTTTACGTGGCATAGACAAGCTGTCTTTTAAAAAAAAAATTTATTTTCATTTTTATGTGCTGCAGTTATTTTTATTGGGTGTAATGATTTTCCATGGTATGAAGACTTGCCTCATAAAATAATTTTTTGCACATGTTAAGTTTTACCCAGCAACATGCACAATTATGAGTTTTCTTTTGTGACCACCGTTTTTGACAAGTCTGTTTTTCCTGCGTCATGTTTTGCTCCTCTTACTTTTTTAATCATGAAGTTTGATATTTCCAGTAGTTTTTTCCCAAAGCCAAATGTAATTTTATTTTACCTGTCTTATTTTCTAAAGAGCTAATTACATGCCATCCAGCTCATCCACTTAAAGTATACAATTCAATGGTTTTGTATATATTCACAGAATTGTGAAACCATCACCACAATCTCATTTTTAAACTTTTTCATCACCCCCCCAAAAGAAACCCATACCCATTAGCAGTGATTCCCCATAGCCCCACAAATTCCTCCAGCCTTAGGCAACCAGCAAAATCTACTTTATATCCTTATGGATTTGCGTACTCTGGATGTTACATATAAGTGGAATCATAGAATATGCGGTCCTTTGTGACCGGCTTCTTTCATTTAGCGTAATGTTTTCAAGGTTCATCCATGTTGTAGCACGAATCAGTACTGCATTCCTTTTTATTGCCAAATAACATTCCATTATATGGATGTATCCCATTTTGTTTATCCATTCATCAATTGATGGACATTTGGGTTGTTCTCACTTTTGGACTATTATGAATAATGCTACTACAAGTTTTGTTACATTTGTTACAAGTTTTTCTCTTGAGCATAAACCTAGGAGTGAAATCACTAGGATACATGGCAACTCTATGTTTAATATTTTGAGAAACTCAAAACAGTCAAAACTGTAGTCAAAACAGTCAAAACTGTTTTCCAAAGTGGTTACATCTCCCAGCAAATTTTTTTTTGAATTTTATTTTACTTTATTTTCCAGCAAATTTTAATAAATAACCCATTTTGCCATGTGCCAGTGTGAGCAATTGTCAGATTTCCTTAATGATAGCTTTTTCTACAAAGTTAGCTTATTATCCTGGCCTGTCTTTATGATTTGGTGTTTCCTTTAAGATGTGATTTTTACCTTTTGTCTATAACAAATGATATCACTCAGTTTTAGCGATGTTATTTTGTGTTGATTATTCCTGTGAGTAATAGTAATTATTAATTGAACCAGAGACGGATATTTTCTACTTGCTTTTGGAACAAAGGTCATTAATAGAACAAAGGCACAGGGGCTGGGTATATGTAAAGGTCAAAATGGCAGGATCTAAAACACCTTGCCTAATTCTTAAGCTCTGTCTCTCTTTCTGGGTGGATCTCCAGCCTCAGATCCCTGGCTTAACCTTCTTTCCCCTTCAAAACTTCCTTGCCTTGGCTGTCCTAATACTTCAGGGTCAGGACTAGAAATAAGAAGGACTTCTTGTGATAGGTTAATTTAGACCCAGCTGTTAATAGATATATACGCTACCTTTCTCAGAGATATTTGCATTTTAAATGGCAGATGGCCGTCCAAAGATTTTTGGCGAACCAAGAGTTTCACCCTCAAAAACAATTTGGAAGGGACTTCCCTTGGAGGTCCCGTGGTTAAGAATTCGCCTTCCAATGCAGGGGGTGCGTGTTTGAACCCTGGTTGGAAAGCTAAGATCCCACATGCCTCACAGCCAAAAAAACAGAACATAAAACAGAAGCAGTATTGTAACAAATTCAATAAAGACTTTAAAAATAGTCCACATCAAAAAAAATCTTAAAAATCAAAAAACAAAAAAAACATTTGCAAGGATGAAATTTTTGACTTCATAAGGAAGAAAACTCTTGACACCCCTTGAATCCCAGATCCTTAGTCCTAGAAGGGACTTTGGAAGTCAGCTGTATCTAAGTCTCATTTGCTTATAGGGAAACATTTGCTTGTAGTCAAACCAGCAAGATGGTGTGACTTGGCCAGGGTCACACAGCAAGTCAGTGATAGAGCGAGGCCTGGCACCAGGGTTAGTGGGCAGCACCCAATGCCTTTTCCACTTCATCAGGACATCTCTCAGCACAGACCACGTGGGCACCCTGCTGCTTGAGAATACACAGAGCAAGGTTGGGGGCATGCATAATCACCTCTCCAGAGTAAGATAGAAATTACACATCAGTGGCCTCAAAGCCACCGAATGACCTCAGGTAATTACATCGCCAGGCTCCATCTGTTGCCAAATGACCCCTCGGTCACAACATCACCAAGTCAGCCCTTTGGGTGTCTGTTTCTTTCTGATCTGCATTCTTTTTTTTTTCCCCTGACCTAATGAGCTCTCAAATCCTTACAACGGCCAACTAATAGGATGCAAATTGCATATAGCATCCAAATACAAAAGACTTGCATGTTCCAATAGATTAGTTGATAATTAGGCTTCAAATTACTAATTAATTCAGTCTGAAACATAGTCGAGTATGTGCTGTGTGTCTTTCTTCCCCCTTCAGAGGAATAAAGCAATTGATAAGATGACAATTTTTAGAAATTCCGCCACATAATTAGCCTGCCGCTGCATGGAACTGACCCCCTCCTTCAGAGTGTTTGTGATTAGGGTGTAACAAGAGTTAGAAACTAAGGCAGGAAGCTTTTGAAAGATTTAACAAAAAGAGGGAGCTACATTTTATTTTGCAGTTCTTTCTGTCCCTGTCAGAATGCAGGAGCTTCAAAGAAGCCAACAGCATTCTCGTAACAGAGCACTTTGGAGGGATGTTTTTCTGGCTTTGGAGGGCCGCTAGAAGAGAGGATGGAAGGAGACTGTGGGTCACAGAGGAGAGCTTTATAACAGGGAGTCATAAAAAAAAGAACAGAAAAGAAAAGCCATGCGTTTTGTCCAGATACCATCCTCAGCTAGTATCTTTGTGATCTTGGGCAATTTTCCAGCCCTCAGTTTCCACATCAGGAATAATAGTTCCTATTCTATATGCTCATGGAGTCACTGGGGAAACCAAACATGTTGCTGAATGCCACCATGCCTTGAAAAAGTTAAAGTGTTCTGCATAGGTGAAGAATCCTAACTTCATATACTAAATCTACCCATCTGTACATATTCACATGTTGTGTCCGTATGTATACATGCATATATATGCCTGTGCATATATATGCTGATATATGTATTCATATTTTATATATGATAGGATAGATGTATATTTATATTTCCATAGCATTGGTATGTCCATAAAGTGAAATTGAGCCTTGCAGAAATTGGTGAACTCTACCATTATTTCTTAAAGAAGCCCCTGGGCCCTGGAGCCCCCTGATGAACCAAGCTCTCTTGTCTGGCTGTCAGTCCTCCTCCAAGCCCAGCACTGACTCGGTTTTCACTCCCTGCTCTGAGACTGTGATCATAGCAGACAGCTACCAGCCAGAGCGCTCCAGAGTTATAGCTCTTTATCTCTGTGATGCATCAGCCGCAAATCTTAGAACAAATTGGTGTTTCTCAAAAGGAAGATATGTGGACCTCTACAATGTGTCTGCACAGTTTAGGAAACACTGAGCCAATGGTTAAATTCTTCAGTCCACTGAGACTGCAAACATGAATACTTACAGCATGGGACAAATGATCAGATTGTTTATATTGATGATCTGACTTTCACTGAAATAAAAAAGCACAACATTTAAAAATTCTTGTAGAGAACTAGCAGACCTCTGAGAATTTATAAAGGGTCCAGCAGACCCCAGTTTGAGAAACACTGAAGGACTGAAGATATTGGTTGTCTTTCTGTGTGGACCATATGGTGCCTCCTGGGGCACCAGTAACAATAACAGCAACTCCTTTCATTTTTACACCAAGTTATAGCTCATGTGATGTTTTGACATGAATCACACCACTGGGTTTTGAACCTTGCAGTACTCCTATGACATAAGCAAGGGAGAATTCCTCATCCCCACTTTATAGAAATGAGAACTGAGAATCCAAGATGTTACATGACTGATCTGCAGAGGGGGAAGGCAAGCACTCCTCAATGGAGTCTGGCTCTCAGGAATCTGGCAAAAGCCAAGTGATGTGATCATAAGAATAGGATGACCAGGCTAACCTGAGCCATTGAACTAGAATTTCTTAAACCCCTAATAAGTAACTACAACAATAATAACAATGGTGATTACTATTATTCATTGAATGACTGCTACATTCCAGACACTATGATATATACTTAAACAGTTACCTATTAAATCCTCATAATTGTCCTGGAGGTTGATAATATTATCCCCATTTTTCAGATGAAGAAACTAAGGTTCAGAAAGATTAGTGAGTTTTCCAGTGACAAAGTTTATAAAGTCATGGAGCTGGGCTTCCCCTCCAGGACTAGAGAACTCCAAAATCCATGTTCTTATACTGTGCCATGTGACTGCTGAGCATGGAGGAGGTGGGGACGGGTGCAAGGGGGACACAGGCTCTCGATAAGAAGGCTTCAGTTTAAATCTTGCCTACAGTTGCAGCAATAAACCTGGACTTCAAACTCAGGCTCTCAAACTCCCACTGGATATCTTTTCCACTGTACACTGATAGAATTTCATTATAATTATACAGTTGGCTCTCCATGTTTGTGGGTTCCATGTCCGTGGATTCAACTGACTGCAGGTCAAAAATATTTGAAAAAAAATCCAGAAAGTTCTAAAATGCAAAACTTGAATTTGCCACACAGCGGCAACTAGTTACATAGCATTTATATTGTATTTCTAGCTATTGACACAGCATTTACATTTTATCAGGTAGTACAAGTAATCTAGAGATGACCTACAGTATACGGGAGGATGAGAGTACGTTATATGCAAATACCATTATGCCATTTTATATAAGGGACTTGAGAATCCACAGATTTTGGTATCTGCGGGGGTTCCTTAACCAATCCCCCACGGATACCAAGGGACAACTGTGATTTCTAGTGCACAAAGTAGCTGAGGGAAACACACGGAGGACGGGTCATCCCAGGTCTTACTGGGGGATTTGGGGACCGGGGTGGTCAGCCATTTCCGCCATGTGGAGGCAGATGACCTCCTGTGAAATGTTCGAGTTGGCAGTTCTGGTCCATGTGGCGGCTCACCCAAGCCCCCAGCTCCATGCTGCTACCTCTTTGCTGTATCAGTCTTGAGAAGAAATGCTCTTTCATCTCCTTGCTCCCCTGTGGTGGGAAAGCTGTCTCTGCCTTCTGTAAGGCCAAGCTCGGCCGCTTTCTTCTGCACACGCCATCTCAATACCACCCACGGTCACGTTTGGCTCCTGTATGGTTCCTCTAGTTAGGGAGCTGGAGCAGTAGTTGGGAAGGGTGGCTCTGGGTCAGACAGACCTGAGTTTGAATTCTGGTTTTATATTTATTAGCTGTGTGATATTAGTAAAGTGACCTACCTTCTCTGAGTTTTCATCACCTCATCTGTAAAAACAAGGAATGTGGTATCATCTACCTCCTCATGGGCTATCATGTGAATTAAATGAAATAATACTTTATAAGTGCTCATAGTAATATGTGGCCCAAAATAAGCACTCAGTAAACGTTAACAATGTCCACCATCATAATCATTGTCATCACCATCATCATCATCATTAGTAGTAGTGGGGAAAGAAAACACTAAATATCTGGGGACAAGATACTATCCTTGAGGTCCCTCAACCCCCTGCCAAACTCAATCTCATCCACAACTGAAACCCAATTATGTAACACCTTCCTCCCTGTTTGTCTGTAAGCTCCTGGAAGAAGGAATATGTCTGCCTTTCTCACTGATGAATTCCCAGTTCACCAGGCAAAGTGACTTGCATGTAATGGTGTTCTTTAAAAAGTCACTGAATGAATGAATGAGTGAGTGAAATGACTTCTCAGGAAATAAACAATGTTGGTACCCACTTATTACACACACTTAAAGGCAAAGTCCCTGTGTCTATGCTAAAAGCAGCAGAGATCAGGGCTCGTGGGACTATGAATACAGCTAAGAATATGCAAATGAGTAGGTAGAGATGGGCCTCAGAGGGCATCTAGTCCACTTCCCGTAAAAGGCCAGAATCTCCTCTACAACATCCCCAACAGAAGCCCATCCAGCTGGTTCCTGCTTGAATAATATCTAGCGATAGGGAATAGTGTATTAGGAACCGCCTACCCTGCTTGTTCTTGGTGTTTGCTCCTTCAGCCTGGACGACCCCCTGTCCCCGCCCCTCCCCATGCCTTCCCACAGGACAGGTTCTAACAGCCAAATGAACGTCAGAGATGAACCAAGCATGTCTGTGTGCCTTCCACTGCACTGGGCTCATACCAGAAGCACTAAGAAGCATGCGGTTTTACTTTTGTCCTGGAAGCAACTTGGCTTTGTCTTCCAGCTCAATTGGAACATGTAAATAAATTTTTAAAAGGACGCCAGAGAAAAATCTTGTGTGAAAAAAGTAATGCAAGCCCCATAAACTTCCACCCCAACTGCCAGAGCCTGGCGGTCAGAGGCTCGAGAGGCCCCCGGAGGCTGCAGGTTTCTGGGAAGGATCGTAACGGTGCATCCACGCAGCCAGTAGTCCTATGAAGAGTGTGCCTTTGCGCTGGCTTGAAGAATCCCAAAGAACCAGAGTTGAAGGGTCCCCAGGAGCTCGTCTCACCCAACCCCTCCCGCATTTTGTAAAAGAGGCACTTAAGACCCAGAGAAGGGACATAACCTGTTTGAAGTCGCTCGGAAGTTGAACAGGAGAGCTGGGCTGGGATTTGGAGCAATTGTTTGTTCTGTTCTTTGTGGCTTCTCTTACCCCACTGCTGCCTCTCAGTTTCCTCTGTGTGTGTGTGTGTGTGTGTAAGAGAAAGAAACATATAGAAATAGGAGACAGAGAGAGGTTGAGAAGCACTCCCTCCCCACTCCCCCTGCCCCTCTCAGAGTCACCCCTCACTGATGGAGTCCATCCCAGTGTCCTCTTCTCCCTCCCACACAGCCTTCCCTCTCTCCCTCGGCTTCACCTCACTCTTCTGTAGCAGTGAGAACACACGGCTTACTTTAGGATCACCAGAGCTTACACTGCAGAGAGCCTCTGGAAGGGAAGAGGAAATGGATGGGTAGAAAATCAAGTCCCAGACCCCAAAGGATGCTCACTTCCTACGTGGTCCAAGCATCCCATCAGGCAAGGGCAAGGCTGAGTATATGTTACTCTTTGCAGTCACATCCCATGCTCTAGAATAATCCATTCTAGAGAACTGAGAGTTTCTGCATCCGTCCAAGAGAGGTGAGATTATATTCTCATTTTACAAGAGAGGAAAAGGATGTCTAATTTGCTGAAGAAAGTTTTCCAAGGTCATGTGGCTAAAACTGGAATTTGAACTCAAACCTCTCAAATTCCAAAGATTAGGTTTGTTGACCATTGGGCAACACTGCCCAAATCAAAGAAACCTTGGTGACTCTCAGGCCTGGTATTATAACTGAGAAAGCTCAGAAATAAACTCTTTTTCTTCTGAAACTGCCTGGGTTTGAATTTTCGCTCAGTCACCTACTAGCCGTGTGACCTTGGGCAAGTCATCTCACCTCTCTGTACCTCAGTTTCCTCATCTGTAGGTGGGAATATTAATGCATACCTCACAAGATAAAGTGAGTTAATTTATATCAAGTTTTATAACAGTGAGTGCAGCAGAAGCCTGGGGTCTCATCCCAACTCTGCCACTGACTCATTATCCTTTGCAAAAAAAAAATTCTATTTTTTTGAGGGTCTCAATTTGTTCCAGATTTGTTCAAGGGTTTTCAAAAGGACTAAATGATCAAAAGGACCTTTCCAGATGTGCAATTTACGGTTCTGGTTTTCCTGCCTCTCTCTGTGGTCCAGAGGTGCCAAAACAAAATTCTCGAAGCACATTGGCTCCCTTCACTCTAAGGGAGAAGCCACTCCATTCATCTCAAGCACTGGGTGTTTGCATCCTTTGCCCTTGCCAGCCATGCACACCTTGGCTGATTTGGAAAGGCCCTTTCCATGCTCAGTCAGTGGGTTATTTCAGATATACAAGCCAGCAGCTGCAATTGCTCTTCCAGAGCATGGAACCCCCTTGCCACTACCAGCTCAGAAGCAGGAGGGACAGACCCCTTAAGTACCTATTTTGGCAGGAGATTAGGGTAATATGTAACTAGAAAGGTTCAGTCCTCACTTCCTTACTTGTCCCTTTCTTTAAGACAGAAAAGCAAACAGACTCTAGAGTACTCTAGGTGAGTACTTATTATGTACCAGGCACTGTCCTAAGAATCTGATAACGACTAATGCAGTTAATCCCTATGAGATAGCTGCTATAATGATTCTTATTTTGCAGTAAAGGATGCCAAGGCACAGAAAGGTTGAGTAGCTTGCCTGCAGTCACACAGCTAGGTGGTGGCAGAGCTGAGATTTGAATCCAGGTTGATGTGTACACACATTTCCTCTGATTCACCGCCCTCTGTCACTCTGATTCAGAATCTCCGAGCATGTGTGCTTTCCAATTAGAGAGTTCTTCCCTGCACTCTTCACCCAGCCAAAGCCTCCTCTTCTTTCAGCTTCCCTGCTTCCACTGGGAGCCTTCCCTGAGTTCCAGGTTCAGGTTTGGTTCTACCTACTTTGCTCTACAGTTATGTGGGTAATATGGACCTTTCTCACTAAACCTTAAGTAACTTGAAAACAAGGACCAAACCTATCTTATTCTCTGCTGCATCCCTTTGTCCAGTATGTACTTGGCAATGTTAGATCCTCACAGGTGAATGAGTGAATGAATGAATGAATTGCAAGAATATTCCTTTCCCCATTCCTAGTAGGTTTCAAATTTATCATACGTTTGGACTTTCATTCATTCTTCACCAAGCATTCATTGGGTGCCTGCTCTATGGAGCCCCTGAGAATGTTTAAGCTGGCATTTCATCAAAGGTGGGCTTGCTATAGTCTTTGCCTGAGCCTCACTGGACAGGAAGGTTTGGATCACGTGAAAGGAAGGTACTGCTGGTTTCAAGTCTGCCAGGAACTCCAGCCTTACAAGCCCACCCCACCCCTACCCTCTGGCTCTTGTTCTGAAGTGGCCGTGACCAGGTGTTACCCATGACTGCAGCCAATTAGAAGAGAGTTAAGATGAAGGGAGGTTCTGAAAGACCAACCAACCCCAGGCCAGATACTGCACTTCTTTCTTCATGCATTGACAGCCCAATCTGGGGGCCCCTGACCTTCTGCCACAAAATGCCAGCATGTTATCCTAAACCCACAGACTGAGAGAATTTGGTTTGTGAGATCCCAACTACCTTTTAAAATCATCTGTCAGCAGCGTGTTCGGGGGATAGGTCTGTTTGCGTGCTTGCTGATATCCAAGCGTACAGGTACCTGCCTCCCTGGTTTCAAATGTACTTGGCTAAGAGTTAACACTAGTGGTTTTTTCCCAAATCAAATGGTGTTTTAGCTGCTTTAAGCACAGCTGCAATGTCTTATTGACTTGGCAGGAACCACATAAGCCTATGTTATGAGGGATTATATAGGGTAAGGACGCATTCAAGTTTCGGTTGGTTAAAGTGGCTAGAATAGGAAAATCTGAAGACCTTATGCAGAGACATGGTTATTTGAGGACACAACAAAGTCCTCACCCCAGGAATATTCCATGAATCCGTGTACATCCATATTCATGCGCACGCACCTGTGTGATCACAGAATTGTAGATCAAAGCTGGAAAAGCCCTTAAGAGAGAGATCGACTGGCTCAGAAGTTTCCAAACTTTTTCGTTTAAAGCTCTAGTTTCAAATGGAATCTTGGGGAGAACCCCAGTATGTAAAACAGATAAAAAGCAGAGCTGCTTTGGTGGAAGAGGGAGGGTGGGAATCCAGAATGTCATCCTTCTGCCCTCCCACTAATTCAACGTGGTAGCCTCTGAAATGCCTACAGCCTGGGACAACAGTTTGAAAGATCATTGATCTAGCCAATGCCCTCATTTTGCAGATCAATAATCTAGTGCCTGGAGAAGGTAAGAACACTACCCTAGGGTAGACAGCTCATGAAGTTCAAAGACAGGACAGAATGCGTCTTTTATGCGGTTGTCCCTAAAATTATTTTCCTGACACTACTTATTTATGACCCAGTTCAGAATATACTACACACACAGAAACAGTCAATAACAAGACCTCTTTGGTCCACAAGATGAAAGCTGAGAGACTGACAGGTGACAGGATGGAAACTTACAAGAAAACCATGAAAAGGGTGAGTGAAGACATTTGTTGTATATGTTTCACCCCTTGGTGTCAATTAAGCAGTCAGCCTGCTCCAGGTACTGGGCTGTGGATACCGTGGGGACCGAGGTTCCTGATCTCTAGGGTCACACGGTCTTCTAGGTCTAAAGGAGATAAGAAGCAAGGCTGCAGTCAGAGAGAAAGCTGGGAAAGACCCCGAGAGAAAGAAATAGAGCTTTGTGGTTCACATCCCAATGACCAGCACCCATTAAAGGAGCTGAAGACTAACACCTGGGTCTCCTAGACACCTGCTAATTCCTTCTTAGTATAAAGATGCAGGCCATTGCAAGGGCTTCATTGCAGGACAGAAGATAAATGAATCAGACTGATGGGACTAACGTTGAGGGGGCAGAATGTACAATGGCTAGAAAAGAAGCCCAGAGTCTTGTCACTTGCTATGACTACGGTCTCTGCCCCTCACTTTCTATGTTATGTTAGGCAGAAGCTACTCCATTCATTTAAGACTCAGTTTTCTAATTTGCAATGTGGGAATGATAAAAGTACCTGCTTCACAGGACTGTCACCGGGATTAAATGAGATCATACAAATAAAGCTCTCAGCACAGTGTCTACTACTACACAGTACAGGTCTGATACACGTTAGGCACGGTGGTTATTATTGTCACTATTATTTTAGCCAAAGTCTGCATCCCATGACTTCTGTCCATTGGTTGGTGCTGGCCTGCCTTCCAGAACCTTAGAGAACAAATCTTCTACCTCTTTCCCACGACAGCCCTTCTGGGATTCAAATACATCCTTCACTTCCCTTCTTAGTCTTCCATTATTTTCAGGTTGAACATCCCCACTTTTTTCAAGCATTTCTAATGGAACCAGACTTTTCAAACTGTACTTCCCTATAACTATCCTCTCTATGGAGCTGTCATCTAAGAATTTATCTGACAATTTGGGGAAACTTGCCACATTCAACTTGTGCCATTCAGAGTATAAAGTGCAAGTTCTTCAATTTGTTCTAACTTACCTCTTCTAGATCTCAAGGGGAGGAGATGGAGGGAGCGCTCTCTCCGGCATCCCAGGTCTTGTTAAAAAACCTTCTCCTTGGCCCCTTAACGGTGTCCGCCCAAGCAGGACGATGAGGGCTGAATAGCTTGTATGTGACCCCTGGAAAGAACCCCAGAGAAAAAGGAAATCTGGCTTTGAAGATAAAGCTTTTTATCCTTTGAAAGCCGCGTTCCTATACACCTGCCTCCTGTTGGCTCAGGTGTCTTGCCTGACCCAGTGCCTGGTTTCAAAGCAGTTGTAACAACACCTAACCTCTTTTGACCCAGTGATAATGATGATGGTGAATGTGATGATAATAATAATAACATTCATAATCACTGATGATTATAATAACATTCATTAAGCACTTACTATGTGCCAGACACAGCTCTAAGTGCTTTATGTATTTTTTTTTAAATCTTGCTCCAGTTCTATGATGTAGGTGCTATTATATCCGCATTTTGAAGACCAGAGAGCTAAGACTCAGAGAGGTTAAATAACCAGTAAGCACACATAATCAGGTTCTTTTGTTTCCAGGCACACATGATAATTAACAGTCATAATGATAACTCAGAGCTTCCTCATGATCCTCAAAGCGTTTTCTAAATCTTTACAGCAACATGAAAGCATGTCTAATGTAATTATACTGTTAAACATCTCTTTAGGATATTATAATTATTTGAAAAGGCTTTTCATTCTAATCCTTCGAAAATTATCATTGAGATATGAGAGATGGAATGACTATATTAACCAGTTTAATTAATTGAGCACTTTTTCCCCCAGTCATTCTATTTAAATGACTGGTCAGCATTGCATTGCCTTCTACGATGAGTACATAGGGAATACATATCCTAATCCCAGCTACCCCTCTAGTCAGCCTACAACTCGAGGCCACTAGTCTCCTCTCTGGACAACGACGGGTTTGATCTGATCGCCAGCATCTTTGCTTCAGGCGTCCGTAAACCTAAACTATGGCCCATGGGTCAAATCCAACTGCTACCTGATTTTGTTTGGCTCATGAGCTAAGAATGGTTTTACATTTTTTAATTATTAGAAAAATGAAAAGTGATACTTCATGACGTGTGAAAATTATGTGAAATTCAAGTCTCAGTGGACACAGCCATGCTCATTCATTTTCTACTGTCTAGGATGGCTTTCGTGCCGTAATAGCAACACTGGATAGTTACGACAGAAACCACATGGCCCACCAGCCTAAAAAATTCACAGTATGACCCTTTATCAAGAAAAATTTGCTGACTCCTGGTATAAATGTGGGGTAGGTGGGCACTAACAGACCTCGTATAAATCAGAGGCTTGAGAAACATCTAACCAATCTCTAACCACCATCATGGTGTCAAGGAGAGAAACCTACTGTGCTCTCCCACAGACGTTGCTTTAAGACAGAAAGCTGTATTGGAAGGCCTCTCTTTGGCAGAGCGAGACACCTGTTCCAGGCTATTAACTGTCAGCCACACTGTCTGAGCTTCTCTGTCCCTCTGTCTGGGGCAATATGGAAATGCCATCCTAAAGCTAGCCTCCTACGTTCCTCCACTGGCAAAGCAGTGTAACACAGACAAAGAAGACAGATTTGATGGCTGGAGCACAGCTGGATTCCTTGCTTGCTGGGTGACCTCAAGGGAGTTTCCAAAGGTCTCTGAACCACAGCTCCTCTCACATAAAATTGGGACAGATACTCACTCACTTATGCAAATGAGCACCCGGTGCCTACTGTGCATATTCACCTCTCAGGGTTGTTTGGGGGGATTAAATAGGATTACGTATATAAAGCATTTAATAGAATGTCTGGCTCAGGATAAGAGCTTGGGAAATGTTTAATAAATCTAAGGGTGACTCTCGACTGATTATTTCATTTTTCAGTTTTAAATGACAACTTCATAATTCTCAAAAGGCTGTATAGATGAAGTTATATGATGCATAAGAAGGGACAGCTTTGCCATTGTTGTTATTTCTGTTATCCTGAGGAGCAATGCTTCCGAAGCTGCATTTCAGTAGAGCATTTAACAGCGCCAGTGTTCTTTAATTCCAGGCCAAGAGACAACCAATTAGGCAGGGCTCCCTTAACAGACCCTATCAGTCAACCAATGCCATGACTTCTCTTCCCTGTTCTGCCACTGCCACTCCCTCCCACACTTTCCAGGGACTTAACAGATGAGTTTGACCCAACAACATATATCAAAATTATCTGAGGATCTATTTTTATTTTTTAACAGTACTAAAAAGAAAACATATTCACGTGGTAAAAAAGAAAAAAATTATTCCCTCATTTTGTGTCTTTTACCTAACAGCACAGATAGGAGCTTATTTTATCATTCTTTGTCCCTTCCTTCTCAGGGGAGCTAAGGAGTTCAGTTAGAGGTCCCATCAGTTTGATTAGATATAACTTGAGATTTGGTTCCAGTAACCTTGTAGTCAGACACTCTGGTGATGGAGTTGACTGGCATTTATGTTTGAATAAACTCTGCCATTTCCTATGGTCCCCATTACATTGATGTGGGCAGTCAATACAAAATGCCCGGGAGCTTGTTACAGATTTTCAAGCGACAGAATTTGACTGCAGGAGGTTGCTTTCATTTTATTCTCTCAATAGTTACTTTATGAACAAGATGTTCTTTTTAAGATCTCTAAAAATTATGGGAAGTCTCTCAACTGTGCATTAGCTTTTAACCAGGGGTAGGATGGTTGTACTCTTAGGTAGTAGAACGTCTTTGAATGCCTATTGGGTACGAGAACCTAATTCTGATTTCATCTGTACTAAAAGCTTGCTAGAAACTGTGCAATTCAGTAGACCCCTGTGAATGTCTGTAAACTGTAGCTATGGGAAAAGTTAATCATAAAATATATTTCCAACATGAGCTTCTCTTTTCAAACAATTAAAATCATCCACCGGCATTTACTGCCTGGTGATCACACTTCCCCTTAGCTAATAAGCATTCTTGCTTGAGGAAAGCCTTTGGCGTTTATTCATTCACCCAACAAATATGTATTGAGCACCTACTCTGTGCCAGGCATTGTTCTAGGTGCTAGGTTCTAGTATACATCCGTGAACAAGACAGAAAAGGTCCCTGCCCTCATGGAGCTGACATTCCAACCCAAGGAGAGAGGACAAGGGAATAAATGAGCAAACGAGATCATCTCAAATGGGGATAGACAGAACACTGAGAAGGAACTGACTGGACTGGGTGTTGGGGGTGACTTGACTGGGTTCTACTAGAAATAGGTCTTAAGACAGCAATTCAAGTACAAGCAGCTTCTTTGGATGTGAATCCGAGAAACAACAGCAGGGAATCAGGGATGTGAAGTAGGGAAGGGACAGCAGGCATCTGATAAAAGTGCATAACCAAGACAGTTACCCCTCGGGGCTACGGAGCTCCATCCTTTAGGGAAGCTCTAGACCTGGGTGTAGAGCATGCCTCAGGGTCACCCCACCCAGGGAAGAGGATTCTGGAGTATTTATCTACGAACTCCCCATCTGTCAATGGTTGAGAGCTGCTCTGGGTGAATGAAATCCCCGATACGTCTGGCTTACCCTGCACGCAGGTGAAGTAATAGGTATTTGTAGTTAGTATATAAAGCGGAATATCAGTGTCTAAGGGCTGGGGGAGTGGAAATCAGCAGGGCATCAATAGCATCCACCACAGGGCAAGAATTGAATCTTACATAAGGGGTCAGGAAAGAGCTATCTGAAGACAGTGCATTTTAGCTGAGATCCAAAAATACGGGCAGGAGTCAGCCAGGGAAAGCTCACTTCCAGGCAGAGAGAACAGCTAGGCAAGGGCTCGGGGCGGAACTGAGCTTTGTGTGTTTATAAAATAGAAATAATAAAGAACCGCAGAACTTTAGAGGCATGGGGCGGGTGGGATGTCTTTGAGTCATGAAGTCACTGATGACTAGATCTTTTAGGTAAGGAAACTGGATCAAGTCAGTGAGAAATGAAGAGACCCGGGCAGAGCTGGGGCCAGCGCTCCGGGCTCTCAGCTGCCAGTCCTTGGCTCTCCCCAACCTCAATCCACCAAACTGCTTCCCCTGCTCGTTCCCCCATTTCACCCCCAGGGGTCTGGCAGTTTCTCCAAGCTGTGGAGCTCAGACAGCAATGACTTTATGATCCCTGCTCAAACTCCTGCAGTGGGCCGCCAATTATACCTTATAAAGAAACCCAGGGGATCACAACGCTTTATGTGATCCAGCCCTGGGCTGCCGACTGCATTTCCCGCCCTCTCTCTCACTCACTCACCGTGCTACAGTCACACCAGCCTTCTAACGTTTTCTGGAACATGCCAAACATCCTCCGACCTCTGAGCCAGAATGCTCTCCCCCAGATTTCCCCAGAGCTCACTCACACGGCTTCACTTCACTCAGGTCCCTGTGCTGACACCACCATCTCAGGGAGGCTCAAACGGATCGTGACTCCAGGGCATGGCACTGCCCTCCCCTCCCCAACCTCTTTCCCCACTTCATCTTCCTTCAGAGGACTCACAGCTACAGCAGAGTGTACTCTGCTGGACTGTACTCTAGACGCTGTGCTACATATTTACTTTTCTTTAACTGAAGTATAGTTGATGTATAATACTCTATGTTATAGGTGTACAACATAGTGATTCACAATTTTTAAAGGTTATACTCCATTTATAGGTCTTATAAAATATTTGCTCTGTTCCCCGTGTTGTACAATATATCCTTGCAGCTTATTTTATACCTAACAGTTTGTTTGTTTATGGTCTATGTTTCCCACTAGAAAGTAAGCTTTGTAAGAGAAGGAAGTTGTTTCTCTCACTATTAGAAGAGTACACTGTAGGTTCTCAGATATGTTCGTTGAACGACAAGTGCGCAAGTGAGCGAAGACCTACAGAAGACCTCAGTTCTGGTCCCCTCTCTGCTACTAAATCAATGAATGACTCTGTGAAGACGATTCTCCCACTCTAGTCTCAATTTCTTTATCTGACAAATAAACATATAATTTCTACCTTATAAAGCCATAAAGTGAAATGCGGCCGTAGATCTGGAAGTATTGTACACTATGGAATATATTATAGAAATACAAGGTTTCCTTTCTAAATTGAAGGCTTCCTGAGTTTCAATGAACTTTACCAAGTGGGGAGGAAAGTTTTTCCCAATAAAAAATGCTTTGCAGATATGAAAACTGATCAGGACTCACTGGCTAGAGAAGACCTCGGCTGCGGCCCAGGAAAGAGCACAGGGGGAGGGGTAATCAGCATGCAGCCTCTTCTAGACACGCTGGTGACACTGGGGAGCCCTCAGGCGCCTGCCCCCAACGGACTTCAGATTCCTCTCCTCTCACAAGGGTGGAGAGTGGTGATGGTAGAGGAAAAACCTCCCCCTCTTTTGTTTTTCATTCTATTGCATATCTGTGTCGTCACAGTAATCTCAGCCACCATTTACTGATCACGTGGATCATCGCACTGCTTTTTCTCCCCCGCCTCCTAACCTCCATTATTCGTACGAGAAAACATCAGGGAACTTGGTCCAAGGTAGTAACTCACAGCTGGGAGCAGCAGAGCCCAACCTTCAACCCAGGCATGGCTGGCTCCTGAGCAAGGGCTCTTAACCACTGTGCTAACTCTGTGCACAAACTAAGTGACAACAGAATTCAGAAGGGAGGGAGACACAACTGTCTCTCCATTAAGTCGGTTTCACCTTAAGTAGGAACTGGGTGGAAAAGGCTGTGATTCTGTAACATGGTTAAATGGATGGACCCAGGCAACATATTCTGACTTCTTTCCCTTCCTCTCCACCCAGGGTTTCATGGACATTGACTTAAACAAATTCAAGGAGAGTGGAGCAAACGTAACAGGTTTCCAGTTGGTGAACTACACAGACACCATCCCGGCCAGGATCATGCAGCAGTGGAAAAACAGTGATGCTCGGGACCACACCCGGGTGGACTGGAAGAGACCTAAGGTAAGAGGATCGGCGGCAGGCAGCAAAGGACCAACCTGGTCCCTGTGCCTGCCCTAGATTCCTAGATAGTGTTAGCCTTTCGATAAGGACAGACTTCCTAAGAGGAACATCCGTAAAGACTGAGGGTATGGACAATCCAGAATGACAATGGTTTTAACAAGCTAAATATTTTGATTTTCTTTCATATAAACAGAATTCAGGAGTCAGCAACCCAGGGCTTGTGTAATGGCTTCACAATCATCAAACACTGAGGCTTGTTCTATCTTCTTGTTCTGCTATCCTCAGCATATGGCTGCTACCTTATAGCCCCAAATGGCTGCAGAGGCTCCAACAATTACCTCACTATTCTACCCAGCAGGAAGGGAAAAGGAAAATAAAAACCCAAACTGCTTCCTATAAGAAGTCTTTCCAGAAGTCACACACAGATCTTCCCTTTACATGCTATTGGCCACATCTTAGAAACTCACCCCGGCTACCTACGGGGGAAGCTGGAAAATGATGTCTCTACTCTGGGCAGGACCACCATGTTGCACAGCTCCAGGGGGATGCATTTATTTCTTCATGGATTGAGCCGCCTAGATTTGTGCAGGGAGCTGGCCCTTTTTCTAATCAGCCACATACCTAGCTAAAAATCAAGGAAATTTAACTAAGCAATAACCAGCACATCTCCTTCTCAGAGAGTCTACTACCTATTATCACGCAGACTACCTGTCTCTCACTCCCCAGCAAGGCAGCTTTAAATCCTGCAGCCAACATCTATATTGTTTGCTATTTGATAATGGCTTAGAATAAGGATAGGGGATAATTTTTCTTTCCCACATCAAATCCAACAGTTCGGCAATGGCTGTGTGAAACACTGTGCTGAGAAGGATTCTGAGGCTAAATGTGTTTATCCAGGGCAAACTGTGGATCCTGGGCAACTTTCTCTTGCCACTTGTCAATTTCTTTTTGCGAATGGCAGGCCACTTAAGCGAGATGCTTCTCATCCCACTTTTGCTCAAACTGAGTTAGCAATTCAGAAATAAAAACTTATTTCAATATGAGCTTAAGCAAGAAAAATCACAAATGTGCTTTAAAGCAATGAGCAAACCACACAGCAGTTAATTCATTAATATGCGAAAAGCCCACCCAATTTCCAAAAGATTGGAGCTGATTATAAAAATAACAAAATATAAGGTATACACTTTTAAAATAGCAAGAGAATCAAAGTTAAGAACTGGAAAAATACATATACGTTCATTCTACAACTCTACTGTGAACTTAGAATGTGCCAGAGAACAGGCTAGACATCGAGGACAAAGTAATGAGGACAGACATGAGTTCCAGTGCCAGGAAATGTTGTTCTGGATTGTTATCCCGCTTTTGTTTCAACATTTTCACCCGCTTTCAGGCGAGAGGGGGATAAAATTGAGGGTTAGCATGAAGAAGCACAAGGGGAAAGTTTGCAGAATGTAAACCTGCCACTTGAGTGAACCACATGTGGAAATAATTTAGAGCTGACCCTTCTTGGATTATTCTTTTACTGTCACCAGGGATGGTGGAGTAAACTGTTCCTCTTGGCCCCCAACTGATGACTATACCACAGAGAGCACCAAGTGGTTTTCCATGGACTGTATCAGACAGATACAGATGTGTTGTATTTAGTCTACGCATTCTTTTTCCAGTTGAACCAACATTTTCAAATGGCAAGATGGAACACAAAATTCTAAAGTTCTCTTCTAACATCGCAACCTGCAGTAATACTGAACTCACAATCCAGGAGGGCAATATTGGCTAGAGAGGTGGAGCGGCAGCCCCCATCTAAGAGGCAGGCACTTCCCGGCTCACGGCTGCTCCCCTCCTCCCCCCACTCCCCATCCCTGGCCGACTGCAGGCATCCTCACCGCCGGGAAGCTCGTTCCCAGATACAGCTCCCACCTGCCTCCCTGTCAGCGAGCTCTGACACCTAACTGTCTCTGTTCCTCCCACTAGTACACCTCTGCGCTCACCTACGACGGGGTGAAGGTGATGGCTGAGGCTTTCCAGAGCCTGCGGAGGCAGAGAATCGATATCTCTCGCCGGGGGAATGCTGGGGACTGCCTGGCTAACCCAGCTGTGCCCTGGGGCCAGGGCATCGACATCCAGAGAGCTCTGCAGCAGGTGAGGCTGGCAATGGCTGCCCCATCTTATGGGAGCCTCACAGGGGATTTCAGCATCAGTTTCAGGTGGGACGTAGCTATTTAAAAGAAAAGGGAGAGCACGCCTAAGTTTGGACTGCCGCTGCATTGTGTCTGTGGCTCTTGGCGTACATGGAAGGTCACGCAGAAATTTGAAAAACGAAACAAAAAAACGCAATAGTATGGAATAGTCATTCCTGACAGCACAAAAGCTCTATTTTCTGCTTAGCGTTTATGTTAAAAAGGGGAAGCCAGTGATTCTGTATTTGACAAGGGGACGTGAGATATACAAGGATGAAACTGAAGCATTTTAGCAGTCTCTTGGAGACTCCCCCTCCTGCCCTGATTTTCTGGATTTCTTCATTACCTTTGCTTTCTGTGCACATGTCATGCTGGGACCCTGAAAATGTTTCTCAGGACTTCTGATTCTATTTTCTTGCTTCTCAGCATTGCAATCATCAATTTTGTTCGCGCTTAACAACAGGTAAAGAACGGGGATAGAAAATGGTCAGGCCCCTCCAGTCAGCTGGCTATGCAGAGGATTCTGAGGCTGAATCCAGACTCAACAGGGGGGGAGTATAAATACTCAATTCGTGATACGTCTGCTGTGGAAGCAGGATGAGACAGACGTACACATGAGCCATGTACTTCACATTCCTGGTTTAGAAGTTTCTGGGGATTTGCCCAGTTTTATCACTCTCTGCACTCCTAGAAGTCTCTAGAAGTTTCTAGAAGCACCTCAAGCCCAGGCTGTGGTCCTCCAACTCCTGACGGATAGCACCACAGGATGCCTCTCGTGCCTCCTGAGAGAGGCTGTGTTTCCAAAGGGGACTGGGCAAAGAGGGCAGTGCTCACTGCAAAGGAATGTCCAAGTATCTGACACAGTGGCAAGCCAGCAGCAGCAAGATATTTTGGTACAAATGCCTCTCAGGACCTGCCCTCCCCATCCAAGAGTTGCCTAGATAAGGCCAGCTCTACTTTCAAGACTCCATTCAACAGAAGATGAATTTGGACTCCCAGGGAAGGAGAGATGCGTTTCTGAATGAGGCAGAAATGTAGAGCAAAATGTACAACTATTCCCATTTGTTTTCCAACCACACGTGCACAGCTCTAACAATTTTCACAACCTGGAGAAAGAGACAAGACAGGAGTATCACAGGCTGTTCTTCAGCTTGGACGAACTGCCTGCACATGGAATGTGGATTATACTTCTGTCCTTTGGAATGAAGTGAAGCAGCTGCCCTGTGACCACACGCGAATGGGTCCACCCGCAGCCCTTTCTGCCCTCCCTGTCTCTGCGCAGGGTGGCCCCGAATCGCTAGGCAGCAAGAGCAGACACCCACCAGCTTCAGAATGATCGCCAAAGGTGCTGTGCCCGCCTTCTGGCTTATTTAAAATGCTCTTCCAGACCCCACAGTCGAGACAGATTCTGTTTGCAATGTGAAGCTAGTTTCAGAAGGTCCCACGGACTTGCCCTCAGCCTCACAACCCTTCTAGCTCCCTTGCCTCTCCCATCTTAAGGGCATCCCTGGAAGGATATCCTGATGCCATCGTTGACAGAGATGAAGCCTGGAGACGACGTGGGTGACAGGAAGGGCACTGAATCAGGAGAGCTGGGGTCCAGGTCCCGCTGGGCCCTTGAGTCTCTGGGTGACCTTGAAATACTCATTCATATCTCCTACACCCTTCCCTTTCCTCATCCACGACAATGAGGCGGTTAGAGAGACAATTCTTGGGTCTCAACTGGCTTAAGAACTCTAAGGATCTAATTTATTTTTTCTTATGCTCTAACCCATGTCTTTCTGGTTGTAACATGCTCAGCTTCTGCTTCTGCCTTCAGTGGGGTTGAGCGGAAGCAGTTGCCTTAGTCAAAAACATAATAATCTCTATACTGTCTTGAGTCAAGACATGTGTGTGCCAGTCAGCTGCTCCTGAGAGCCTACTACGTGCTCTGGTCTGGGACCAAGCTCTGGGGACAACAAGAGAAGTCAAGACCTGCCCTCAAGAAACTCCCTTCAGTCTCTGTTGGGTGTGGACGTAGGGCAGGGAGAACTAGGCACAAAACAGACACAAAAATAAAACCAACATTCTGATCTAAAAATCAGCTGTTCAAACTGATTACTTTCAAATCTTTGTTAATCACCTAGAATCACAAACATATATTGCTGAAAGAGACCTGAAAAATCACGACTCCCATTTTCCCTTACATTATAGATGAAGCAGCTGACCTAGAGTAGGCAGTGACTCAGCCGGGCTCACACAGCAGCTTAGCAGCACAGGCTGGACCAGACACCCATCCAGGGTTCTTCTTCCTGTCCCACAACTGTCCTGTGGCCCCAGGGGCCTTTGCTTGTACGCACTGAGCTTCAGGGCCTTCCACACACAGTCATGGCCACTGTCCAACCATCTCACCCTCAAGACCCATCTCTTGAGAAAGCCATGGCCCTAGGAAGAAGCAGTGTGCACCTACAGTAGATTGGGTAAATCCCAATGACATTTGGTCCTTGGAATCCAAGGATGGGGGCTCGAGTCTCTTCTGCCCTGCCCACTGGCCTTCAGGTCACACATGGGGAGGGACCTGTGGGTCAGCTTGTGGTAGAGCTGGGATGTCTGTGAGTTAGGCCAAAAGGAATTAGCAAGTTATTCTAAAACTAATGGTAACACCAGCTATGATATGTCCAGGGCTCACTACGTACAAGGTTCTGAACGTATTTTACATGTTTGATCTCACTGAATCCTCAATATAACCCTCTGAGGTAGCTGGTTTTATTAACTGCGCTTTATAAATGCAGAAACTGAGCTACAGAGATTTTTTTAATTTCCCAAGATTATACAGTTAGTGATAAAAGTGGGACTCCAACCCACATCTCCTTGCTACCTCACCCTGTCTCCATTAACTGCTCTGCTCTGAAGCCTCGAAGGCCCAGCCCAGCAGGTGAGACAGAAGCCATGGCCCAGCCAGCACCAGCACACGGCCTTGGGTAATATCTACATGCCCCTGCTCCCCCACACCCCACTATAGTTTCCCCGGTGGCAGAGTGAAGACAACCAGCCTGCCTGCTCCCTGCCTGACATCCAAGGAGCCATTCAGAATATTAATGAGCCCACATCCTGGAATTCCTCAGCACTCCAGGAAGGGAGAGGCATGAGGGCGCCCATAAGTTGGCTTCCGGCTGGCAGAAAAGATCCAGCTCCCCAAGTCAGGCTGTTAGCATTTGGGGGGTCATAGGCCCTTTGAGGATATGATGGGAAACAAAGCTTTGTACTCTTATTCCCAGAAAATGCACACACGTATAATTTTGCATGACCAGGAGTCAGGTGGACAACAGACACTCTGAGAAGCCCAGCTAAGGACCTCAGGCGAAGAATCGCTGCCCTAAATAAGGATCAGCCCTCTTGCCTTTGTGTTTGCAATCTGTCAGCCAATGACCACGCACATTGGAAGTGAAGGTTTACGTGGCACATTGCTAGATGAGGTTGGGGCGAGCTGGGCAATAGGGGTGTGAGACACAGTCCATACCTTTCGGGACTCAAGACCCAGTGTAGAAGGAAAGACAAGCTCCTGAGAAATAATAGCCACAAAGGTATAGATTAAGGGCTGAATAACACAGCCAGGCTCGTGGTGCTATGGACTGTCAGAAAAGAACGCCATGGACTGAGGAATTTGGACATTACCAGGCTTCCCGTAGGAACGAAACTGGGGCTTTAAATACGGTGACCATATAATTTATCATCCAAACTTAAGGGTGAATGGGAGAGCTATTACCAATTATCCCAGAACAAGACATGTAAACTGAAACGACCCCAAGCTAACTGGGATGGATGGTCATTCATGCCTTAAAGGAAGGGTGAATTTGAACAAAGAGTGATTTGGGTTTTGGAGGGTCTGGGTGAGGATGTAAATGATACCCAGCAGAAGGCTAGAGTGAGGGTACACGTGAGGACTTGTGGGCATCGTGCTTGGCTGTTAGCGCGTAGGAAGAGAAGAGCTGGGTTCACACCATGACTCCACCAGGCGCTATCTGGGGGATCCTGGATTAATTGCTCCATTTTTCTGGCATTAATTTCCTCATCTCTTAGCATTGCCTCCCTCACTGGCTTGTCACAAGGCTCAAAAATATATTTTTTAAAAAAGGGATAATATACAAGCTTCTTTGAACCTCAGGGCAACTGCATGAGACAGAGCAGGATTCTTCTTCCCATTGTTCAGGTGGGCAGGTGGAAGCTCAGAGGGGTCCTGAGACTTAACTTGGCTAGTATAACCAGAATGCGGTCTACTGGGATCTAGCCCACAGGCTCTGACTTCCCACACCCAGTGAGCATGCAGGAGGAGAGGCCAAGAGAACAGATCCACCTCACGGCAGCCACGAAAAGGCTGAAGAAGCCTCGGGCCCAGAGCATCTCCGCTGCCCCCCACCCCCCGCCCCGGGGATGGGGTTGGAGGAGTCATCAGGGTCGATGGCTCAAGTAGTAGAAACACTAACCAGCAAACGGCGGGCACCAAGCAAGAAAGAAAATCTATGCTTCAGCATCTCATGGGTGGCAGACTCTGGGCTGGCAACCAATACCATTCACAGGAAATCCAAGGTGAATTCTCCATCTTTCACGGGGGGAGTCAGCAGGTGCCAGGACAGTGATGGGAGGTCCAGGAGGCAGGAGCTAAGGGGAAACTCCAGGTTTCCCTCAGTCTGATCCCTGTCACCCCAGCATGGGGGTAGGGGGTGGGAGTGGGGAATGAGGGCTCAGGGGCTCAGTCCTGATGGATAGGATGGCAGTTTCCAGATGTGCCCATAGCATATATTTCTGAGAAGCTTATTCCTCTGACTATGAGTCCAGACTGCCCTCATACATGGTTTGGGGCTAGTCCATTCTCTTGACCTCTCCTTGCTCTGCCATCATGGAACAGTAATTCTGGCACGTCTTCTTTCCCACTCTAATTTATCTCAGGATGTGTAAGTCTTGGCTTCTCCAACTAGACGGTCAGAGCCTTCAGCTGCTCCGGGCCTCTCCTGATGTACTGTGAATCCTGAACCCAAGTGCCGTAGCTCTGAGTCTCAGTAATCCTATCTATAACATCAGCAAAATAACTTCTGCTTTTGCTACTCACTGGGTTTCTGGGAACATCGAATAAGCAGCATCTTGTGAAAACATTGTGGCAACACAAGGGGCCCTCGGGTCACAAAACTTTCCTGCTGCTGATTTTTTTGGAAACTGAGAAAGACATGTAAAAATGACAGTGAAAAGACCCTCGTTTCTGCTGAAAGAATCCCCTGCCGTGAGACCACAGCGTATCAGACCCAAGGCTTCCATGTTAAATCTTCTTCTTTGCCACACTGCGTACCCACTGTACACAGCACAGTAGTAGTAGTAATCATTACCTTCAACATCATCATCACCATCACCATCACTTAGATAACAGACACTATTCATTGAACATTTATGTCCCAGACAATATGCTAAGCACTTCAGTTCTTTGAGGAGGAAACCAACAACAGATAGGCACAGTGACTTGTACATGGCCACATAGTTAGGAATTAACAGAGTGCAGCCTGGGGAAGGCCCAACTGGAATAGAGGAGAGCAGTAGTAGGCCTGGAGAACACATGCTCTATACATCTCTGTGTCACCCCTCAGAGCCTAGGACAGTAGCACTGTCCTCTGTTTGAGAGGCCACTTGGTATATTAAGTGAAGAAACCAGAATATGTCAGAAGCTCTGGATGTCAGGCCTGCCTTGGACACTTGTAAGTCCTAAGTCTTGAGCAAATCACTTTACCTTCCAGAGTTTAGGATCTTCTGAAAGTGAAGATCCTAATCTCTCTCTAACTGACCTATATCAGGGGGCTGCTATGAATGGAGATGAAGTAATATATGTGAAAATGCTTCATAAACACTTGTAAAATGCTGGTAGTATTAATAACACAATTTATAATAATCAAAATAATAGCTGGCCTTTGTTGAATACTCACCATGGGGCAAGCATTGATCAAAAAATATCTCATTTAATCTGTAAACCAACCTTAAGACATAATTAAACCTAATGGGTCTCATAAAACAAATGAGGAAACTGAGTCATAGAGACATTATGCAATTTGCTGTATGAATATGACATAATGATAATTAGTATGACACTTGAGACCAGCACCAAAAATAGATGCCCATTTGAGTCATTAATGACACTTCTTTCTGTTTCTGCAAACCATCTGCACATCTATCCCAGTCTGTTTTTCCAAATGAGTCACATAAGTTGGTACACAGCAATGAATGGGAAGCTAAAGATGGGCAAGAGACGACCAAGGTGAGAAGGTGAAGCTTCTGATGGATTTGAATTGCTCTCTTCTTATTCTTTGTAGCAGAATTGGTACTTTGCTTCCTCCTTGAAAAGCAAAACCAGCCCAGACTTTTCCAGAGCAAGAATTTCTCCAGATTTCATCTCAGAGAGTGAAGAGCTTGTTATATAATTTGTTCAGTGCTGTGGGCCTGCTGTAACCTCCCCACTGAGACTTCAAACCAGGAGGTGATGGGAGGGTCAGCCTGAGAGGAGACATATACACACACACATTTTCTTTCTTTCTTTCCTTCTTCCTTCCTTCCTTCTTTCTTTCTTTCCTTCCTTCCTTTCTTCTTTCTCTCTTTCTCCCTCCCACTCCCACATCTCAAATACACACACACACCAGCTATTCTTGTATTCTGAAGGCAGAGGGACTGGTCATTCACTGTCAGAAAATGGTAACACCCTGTGAGGCTTCCTTTTAAGTTGCCTGAGGAAGGGGGAAATAAATGATGCTGGGTTAAAGGGCCGGGTTCATATTGGTTACAGGCACAGGCTCATGTCACTGGCCTTAGGCCAGACTGATCTGAGGACACATGGTGGACCATCATTGGAGAATGTGATTTCTTATACTCAAGCTGATGGTACACAGCTAGACTCATCCCCAGTTCGAGGGTGGATACATTTTATTGGTCACCTCCAGAGCAGCAGGCTTGGTTCCAAAAGCCTTGGATTCCCCATGCTGACTACTTGGCCTTTAAAGTGAACTTGGAGATAGGAAGCCATGGAAGTTTAATCTGTCTCGTTTGTGGAGAAGTTCCATGCAGCCTATTTGGGGGCTTCCACTACGCATCTTGATTCCACCAGCTGAGACCTGTTGAAAGGCTCTGGTCTTACAAAGGATCTCCTTGGGTGCTTTAAAGTTTACACAGCACTTTCACATTTGCTGTGTCATTTAAGGTAGATGGGGCAGGAAGTTTGAGACTTAGAGAGGCAAATTGCCCAAAGTCACTTGGCTGTTCAAAGGAAAGCTGGGGTAAAATCCAGGTCTCCCAATTCTAGGTCTTTAGGCTCCCAAGTACTGTAATCCCTGGACTCACAAAGGAACTGAGAAGCCATATTGAGGCACAGCCCAAGGCATCACAAGGCCAGCTCCCGGTCCTGGGTCTTCTCCTGACTCACCAGGGATGGCACACCAGTCTCTTCCTTTGCAGGTCTCCTTCACTTTCTACATCTGAAGGTGTGCACCTGAGGAGCGGTCTTTCTCACAGTGGTAGTCCTGATGGGGGTGTTTGACTGAGGATGGCACAGAGATTTCCTATTAGGATCTACTCTGATCCACTGTTACTGTTTGCCTAAAGCAATGGGTGAAAAAGTTTTCAGAATGAATTTCAGTCTAGTAGGCAAGAGCACTGTACTCTAACAGTGATGACTGCTACAGGCAAAGGAGTAGAGAGGTGTTTAGTACTGATGCTACTCCAAGACCTCATCCCATGTAACTTCCTCAGGTTCTGGACTTTCACTTCAGCAGAAAAAGCAAACCAATGAACAAACATGAAGCGCAACTTCAGGGTTCACTGGTCACCACCTGGCTTTCTTTTCCAGGTGCGGTTTGAAGGCTTGACAGGAAACGTGCAATTTAATGAGAAAGGACGCCGGACCAACTACACCCTCCATGTGATCGAAATGAAGCACGACGGCATCCGAAAGGTAAGGGTCCCTTTGCTTCACTTCCTCAGGGAGGAGAGGGCTGAGCAGAGGCTCAGGCCAGAGCTGAGGGCCTTGCAAGCCCACTTTCCTGGACTGGATCTCTTAGAAGAGATGCAGGCAATGAGGATTCTAGCCTCAGCTCTGCCACTAACCAGCTGGGACTTCGGGCAAGTCAGTTCCTTCCTCTGAGAATCGAGGAGATTAAATGGAGATTAAAAAAATCTCTAGCTTTGTCTTGGGGTGCTTGTGAAGATCCAAGGGATGGGAAATTACTGTGAAAGTATAAACTAATAGATGTGTATAAAATGCCCCTGCTGCTCCTATAGGATTCCAAAGTAAGAACTTGAGAATGATGATTTATTGAGGAAGTGAACCATCTTCTCCTGATCCACACTTGGTCGTATCCCCTCTACTTTCCACATAGAAGTATAAGTGAAACTTAGTTTGTGTATATGTATGTAATGTATAATATGTATGCATATTAAACATTTTGGAACAACATTCAAATCCTTGGAGAAAACATTCAGAATTCTACCACACTCTGTGTGCTCTGGCCTCTGCCAATTTCTCTGACCTTGACCCTTGACACTCACTTCCTTCCTCCTTCCACTCCAGTCATTCTGATCAACTTTCACTTCCAGGAATATACTATGTTCTTTCTCACCTCCCAGCCTTCAAACGTGTTCCCTCTGCCTAGGACTCCCCCTACCCCATCCCCTTCTTTTGCCTGGCCAATTCCTCCTCAGCCTTCAACACTCAGAGAAAATGCTACTCCTTCCCTAGGCTCCCTTGTTGTGACTCATGGCAGCCTCTATTGTACCGTCCATGGCCTTCATCACATTCCTAGCTCCTTGGGGTGGCACAGCGTAATGGGTAAGAGGCATTGAACACATGGTATAAAGCTACTAGGGTGTCATGGATCAGAGTATTAGCTCTGGAATCCTGGGCCTCAATCCTGGCATCACCACTTACCAGCCTGTGATTCTGGACAAATAAATCAGGTTCTTTGTGCCTTAAGTGGGGGGCACCATAACAATGCCAATCTCATAGGCTCACTGAGAGGATTAAATGATCTAACGGGTGCAGAAGTTCTGAGGGCTGTGCCTGGCACATTGAAGACTGGGTCTTCATCTCTCAAACTTGATGCTCTCTAGGCCTGTGCTGTCAAATACAGTTGCCACTAGCCATGGATGGCCATTTAACTTTCATTCTAAATAATTTAAAAGCCCCTCAGTTGCACTCGCCACATGTCAAGTGCTCAGTAGCCACAGGTGGCTAGTGGCTGCCATACTAGACAGCACAGATGTACTCAACAGATCATTTCCAGCATCCCAGCAAGTTCTACAGAACAGCTCCGCTCACGCTTTCTATTCCCAAACTGTGGAGGTCCATGATGCTCTGGGTGGTTTGGTGAGATACACTGGCAGAACGGTTATAAGCTCAGGCTTTGGAGACAGACACAACCCGAATTAAGTGTCTGCCTTACTCTTTACTAGGCACGTGACCTTGAACAACTCAGCCTCCTTGGAGCTCAGTTACATCATCTCCAAATGGGGAATAATGCCCTTTACCTCACAGGGTCGCCATCAGCACTGAGTGAAACAATGTCTGCTACCCACTTGCCTGTATCAAGGGATTCCCAAAAGTAGCCCCTGGAACGGAGTGGACATTCAGCCCATGTTTTGTTTGTTTGTTTCAACTGCCTTCTTTAGGCCACAGGGATTTTTATGTCAGCCTTGATTTTGAGTGAGTCAGGCTGTGCAAGCCCATGGAATGGATAAATCAGCAAACAGAAATTACGGAGTAACCTTAAAATCCACAAGCAAATCGTTGTGCTTTATTTTTCAGATCCTGGGGCTGTTTTTCAACTTACTTTCCAATGACTAAATCCTTTCCTAGAATGTGGGCTTAAGCATCCTTTGTTTACGGGGAATCTGACTTGAGGACAAGGAATTCCTCCACACCTGCGGCTTCAGGCCTTTTACTCAGTCAGCCTCCTAACAAAGTAATTTCTCAGATTCATGGTGACCTCGTTGTGCTGGTTTCAGTGAGCAGTGCCTGGCCTTACCTGATGTAGGTAATAGAGGGGCTTCTGCTGCTTGACCGGGGGCCTTGAGGACTCTCCCCTGATCTTTAAGCACGTATCATGGCCACCGATCTGCCAACACACCCTCTAGCTATCTGGGTCCATTTTGACATCCTACTGAAATGTGTGTGCTCTACACATCCATCCATCCAATGCTGAGGATCTTCAAATGCCAGAATGGGCACTGGCTCCACTCAAGCTAAATCCTTGGGAAATCCCATTCAGAGACTCCACTTCACCGTGGGGTGCTGATTTAGGGACCTCTATCCAAATAAAATACCTTGTCAAATTCAAGTAGGATCACAAATTCTGGCACCTGGCTGCCAAGAGAGAAGTGTAGGAAAATTCTCAAAGGTCTTTCATGAAGGGACCATCATTGTTGATTAAACCATCTCTGCCCATCACTACTGGTCCTGTAGCTAATTTTGGACTTGAAATGGCCAAGTCTCACTTCAGCTTGATATGTATCCCCCTGCCATGCCCCAAGTTTGTCATCCCCAGTTCTGACCCAAGTATAACTGAAAAGGAAAGACCGGGCAGGGAAGAAAGTGACACAAGGTCCTACTGACGTCAATGCACAGCTCTCCAGTCCAGATGTCCTTTGGAAGTTTTTTCTTTAAATCCTTGCCACCCAACTTTGGACATACTGAGACCTGGTGTAGCTCTAAGACAGAGCTTCAATCCAACCACTTCTCTCCATTTCCACTGCTGACCCCGGAGCCCAAGCCACCTTCCACACCTGCCTGACTCACTCAGGAGCCTCCTTACCAGTCACTAGTCCTGCTGGCCATGTTCTTGCCCCTCTAGAAGGCCATTTTCCCAACACAAGAGCCAGGATGATCATTTTCAAATATACATCAGGCTATATTGCTTCTCTCTGCCTAAAGCTTTTGACTGGCTTCCTACTGCAGGTGAAATATAACTTCTCGTCTTGACCTTCAGAACGCCAGACGCTGCATCCCTCTGACATCAGCCCTTGCTCCTTCTCTGGCTCATAACTCTACAGCTACCCTATAGCATCCTTCTGTTCCTTTACCCGACATTCTCAATCACTGCAGTTTCATATGCAGTGTCTCTCCTCGTCACTCAAGTCTGGCCCAGGCAAAGTCACCTTGGAGAGGCCATCCCTGACCAAGCCATCTAAAGTGACCCCCATCCACCCAGCACAATCCCACTGTCCCAATGTTTCACAGTGCTTACCCCTTCTGCTATATTCTTGTTGGTTTACTGATCTCTCCCGAGGTTGGTAAACTTCAGCCTGCAGGCCAAATTCAGCCAAATGCCTGTTTTTGTACAGACCATGAGCTAATGATTTTTACATTTTGAAATAAACCAAAAGATGACTACTTCATGATATGTGAAAATTATATGAGATTACAATTTCAGGGTCCATACATAGAGTTTTGTGGGGTTTTTTGGAATACAGCCAAACTCATTTGTTTAGGTATCGTCTATAGCCGCGTCCGCACTGTGACAGCAGAGATAAGTAGTTGCTACAGAGATTGCATGACCTGCAAAGCCTAAAATATTTGCAGTCTGGCTCTCTAAAGTCTGATGACCCCTGGTCTGGATATATATTGTCTTTCTTCCCCTCTTCTTCACCTCCTTGCCCCTAAAATGTCAGCTCTCTTAACACAGGGACGTGGTTCTGTTATTTACTGTATCCTCAGTGCCCACAATATATTGACACATAAGTAAGCACGTGCAAATAAGTGGTTGTTCATTAAATGAGTGGATAGTGTATTGAATGTTGCTGGGCAACCAGGGAGCATACTACTCTGGCCCCATATTTCCACAGATCTGACAGCAAGTAAGAAAAAAAAATTGCTGGCAAATTTAATTAAAAAACACCTCAAGCAGAACTCAGATAAAGTTAACACACACACTTATGAAGTTCAAATTCTTTAAGTGTGTTAGTTAAGATAACCCTAGGCGCAGTAACAGATAAACTCTAAAATCTCAGCTGTTTAATGCAAACAAAGGTCTCATTCTTGTTCACCCAGTGACCAGTATGGGGGCTGGGGGCTCTGATTAAGACTCAGGCTTATGGAGGCTCCACTGTCTGTTTGGGTCTTCCTGGCTATCAACAGCCAGCTCACAGGGGAGGAAGAAAGTTATTACAAATTGTGCTGGAGATTTGGGGGAGTCGGGCTAGGAGAGACGTGCATCACTTCTGCTGCACTCCACTGGCCAACCCAATCACCTCGCCCACCTAGACATATGGAAGGCTGGGAAATGCAACTGCTGTCCAGGTAGCTACTTCCCACCATACCTGTACGCTATGCAAGGCAAACAAGAATCCTTGGGGGTCATCAGGTTGTCTTTGCCACAAAAGACGTCTTCCTTTTTAAAAATTTATTATAATCGATCTCATTTTTTGGAGGTCAGGGGCTGTGTCTTCAGAGGAAGCTTAGAGCTAAAAATGTGGACATTTGATTTGACGACTATGCAAGGTAAATCAATTGAATGTACTGTTCAATGATCATCTCCTTTGTAGACTTCATTTACTTAAAAAAGTCTAATCTATCATCTAGACTCATTTCCTATATTCAAACAATCTTTAGAGGTAGATGGAAAACAGGAGATCAAAAATTATAACTGGCCCCAAGAGAAGACCTCTCACTGTCAGAATTGTTTAAATCCTCTCCTGAATGGTGGGCCCCAATTTTTACCAAACTACTAGCTCTGATTTACTTTGAGATAGAATCAAAGTTCCTCCATATCCTCAGTAGAGAATCAAAGGGCTGTATAATAATCCAGCCCACTTCTCTAAGAAAGGGAAATTTGCTCTCATCTCTGAAGTGCAATGTCCCTTCAAAAATCTTTGACAGCTTTCTTTTCATCAAAATGTGGAAGGAGATTTCTCAGCCTGCTAGCTTACATGAGGGGCAAGCTGGGGTTTGGCATCACCCTGCTCTTCTGACTGGCAATAGTTCTTATTTCCCTACAAAAGGGCTAGGAATAAAATAAGCTTGTTTACAACACTTAACTGTTCCTCTAGCTTTTGATATAAGCCAAGCTAGACAATAATTTTTATAGAGACCAATTTAACATTAGTGCTATAACACCAGCTCTGAAGGATCCCTATTCTAAAAGTTAAAATCTCTTTCTAAGCCGTATAAATCTGGTCTGTACAGATTTATCTTGCTTTTTTCCCCCTCTCTTTGATCAAATAACTTGATATTTTAGAGCCGTGCTTTGTGGGTTTTGCACCATTTATCCTAGGACATTCTGCATGTAAAGAGGGTTACGCTGTCAAATGAGTTTGAGAAATACTCCATAATATATACTTCTTTTGGAGATTGACAATGTTCAATAGCAAAGTGAAACTGAAATGTACTACAGTATAGAAGCCTGTTAGCCTTCAATCAGGCATTACCCTACTGGATATCATTTTTTAGTTTACTGGCAACTTAATATGAACCACACACTATGCGTACCGTTGTCCATGCATGAACGCATTTGGTTCCCACAGCAGCCCTGCGAGACAGGTACTCTTGTTGTATCCATTCTACAGAGCAGGGACGGAGGCCCACTGAGGTCAAGTAACTGGCCCAAGGTCAAAGAGTTACTAATAAGAAAAGTCTACCTTTTAAAACAGGTCTGTCTGATGCCAGAGACCAATCTCTGGACCATCAAGCCATCACTTTTAAAAATACTACCGATGAAAACACAATAGATTTTAGAGAACTTGGTTGCATGTCAAAGAAGGCAACCTCCTCAAGGCTGACAGTTGTTGAGTTTGAACAACTAAGAACAACTAAACCTGTGACTAATCCTGAAGAGGGAGAAGGAAGAAAGGAAAGAAGGGAGGGAAGGAAGAAAAAGGAGGAGGAAGGGAAAGAGAAGAGCATGAAAACACCACAGCATCAACTACAGGGGGAAAGAAAATGGCAATTACATTTGCTTGATCGTCTCCCAAGTGTGTATTGATTATATTCAATAATTTTACCTTTGAAGTCCATGACCTGGCTCCTATGCCCTGCCACTAATCTGCTATTTAATCTGTATAAGTTAGATCATCTGATCTCCCCAAGCCTCAGTTTTCTTTTCTGTAAAACAGAGAAAATAATCCCGAGCCTGTCTGTGCTATTTGCATAGGGGAAGAGCAAAATACAGTTAAGTGTTAGGAAAGTAGTTTGGAAATTCTTTTCTGAAACTCGCCCCACGATATGCTACAATAATGGTTTCAAATAGTTATTTTTCAACGAACGGGCTCCTTGTAAAAATGAACTCTTAAGGGGAATCTCAAAGCGTGAAATGGATTAAAAGCAGAACTGACTATTGAAGCAAGGGTGAGGAACCCAGGGCTTTCCCCCTCTTCTCTGACCCCTCACCTCCCATGAAAGTGGTGAAGGGCCTTTACAGATGCCCTAGGGTCCCATGGAACACTGGCCTAGCAAAATGGGGGAGGCAGGACTACATTCTGGTTTTGAGCAAGTCCCCTGGTCTCTGAACTTCTGTTTCCCTCTCTGTAAAAAAGGAAGAGGTTGGAGGAAATGATTCTTCAGGCCTCTTTTGGCTCTGATATTCTGGAAATCTAAGTTTCTGGTTCTTGTGTCATTAGAGAGACATGTCCCCTTCCAGGCTGGCTGAAAGTGCCCCACACAGGCAACATGGTACCCATGCCAGCATGAGGGCAAATCCTGACCCAGTGTCCTGAGAGACAGCTCCCCCTGACCCCCCTTCAGGCCTCTGAACTGTCTCAGCATGAACAGGATCCACTGTCTCCATGTTGGATGCACTCATTCTCTCAACAAAACTTTCCTGAGCTGCTTCTCTGTGGTACAATCTGTGGCCCTAAGAAAGGGGTCCTAGCACGAACAGACCTCTAGCTTTGTCCCTGAGAAGCCCACAGCATCGTGGAGAGATGGGGACAGACATGCCAACAGCTAGACCATGGGGCCAATGGGAACCAACACGAGGCGCTCAGGGCCAGCTGGCAGCCTAGTGGAACACAGAAGGACACGGCCCTGCAATCGGCCTGCCCGGCTCCAATCCTGGCTCCGTGACTCTCCTGTGGCCTTGGGAAAGTTATTCCACTTTCCCTACATCTCAGTTTCTTCACATTTAAAATAGGAGTGATAATTGATTACCCACCTCATAGGTTTTTGTGTGGATGAGAGAAGTTAAAACATAAAAAACACTTAGAAGAGTGCCTAAAACACAGTAAGCACTCAGTAACTGTCAGCTAATATGATTCCCAGCCCAGGGCTAAGTCCCCTCGCAGAAAGAACAGCGTCAAGATGAAAAGCTGCCCCTGGAGACAGATGACCACCATTCCAGGCTGAGCTCAGCCACTTCTCAGCTGCATCACCACCATCACCTTGCGAGTTAACAAACTCTTCTAAGCCAGATGAACTGGCACAAAAACTATCAAACACAGCCTCTGACAGAGCAAGAACATGACCAGTGTCGGCAATTATTACTACTGTTGTTAATGGCAGTGAAATGGCAGGGAGAGTTGTTTCTTTGTAACTGAGGGGACTGGGAAAGACACCAAGGTGAAGGTGACATCTGAGTGGACCATTGGCATGTGCCTTGGATTTTGTGAACCTGGGCTGACTTAGAGACCTGCTCCTCCCCCTGCACATGCGCTTCAGTTCTCCTTCCTGTTTGCCCTTTAAAACTACAGCCAGCAGAATGACCACAAAACAAAACACAACGGTCTAAAGACGTATAAAGACAGGGACTTCCCTGGTGGCGCAGTGGTTAAGAATCCGCCTGCCAATGCAGGGGACATGGGTTTGATCCCTGGTCCGGGAAGATCCCACATGCTGTGGAGCAACTAAGCCTGTGAGCCACAGCTACTGAGCCGGCGCTCTAGAGCCCGTGAGCCACAACTACTGAGCCTGTGTGCCACAACGACTGAAACTAGCACACCTAGAACCCATGCTCCGCAACAAGAGAAGCCACCGCAATAAGCCCATGCACCACAACCAGAGAAAGCCCATGCGCAGCAACAAAGACCCAACGCAGCCAAAAAATAAAATAAAATAAAAGATACATAGACATAGGGGTGTGTGTGGAGTCTGTGTGTGTGTGTATTAGCCACGCCATTCTGCTCTTCCCAAACCTTCCATGACTCCCTGTTGCCTTCAGAATAAAGTCTACGCCACTTAGCCTGGCCTACCAATCCCTCTGCTACCTAGACCCAAGCGCCCACTGCCCTCTTGGACTAACCCTATCCTCCACTCAGGACCCACTGAACTTACATATCTGGGCAGATTCCTGCCTTCCCATCTTGGCTTATCTTCTCTCCGACCTGACAGGTTTGGGCTCAACCTTTCCATCCCTCGTGACTTAAGCCTCACCTCCTCCTGCTGCCTTTTTCCCAGCATAGGTTCCATACCAGGCTTCTACTTCTCCAAACTCCTTAGGCTCAAGCTACCTGAGCCACTCACTTGTCACTTCTGGGGCCACGTGCATGTGTGTGTCTTGTCTTCCCAAATAGACTGGAGGGATCCTCAGAGCAAGGACTATCTCCGAGACTTCTTTGTATCTTTCTCAACCCTGCCACAATACCACCAATGTTTTAGCTCGGAGTCTTACACACAATAGGGATCCAATAAGTATTTGCTAAAAGACCTTGGAAAATGAGTCAGTATAAATAACTGCTAATTTTTTATAAAAAAATAATATCAATCAGTGTTTGCAGGCACGACTATATTCTCAGTATTATAATAGGTCAAAAATTGGAAATAAGAGAAATAAAGGATAAAATAACCATCACCTAGAAAGTTAAATCCAGATGGAAAAATACAGTTAACCTAAAAAGAAAACAAGAGTAAGGCCAGAAACTATCAAACTCTTACAGGAAAACACAGGCAGAACACTCTATGGCATAAATCACAGCAAGATCCTTTTTGAACCACCTCCTAGAGAAATGGAAATAAAAACAAAAATAAACAACTGGGACCTAATGAAACTTCAAAGCTTTTGCACAGCAAAAGAAACCATAAACAAGACCAAAAGGCAACCCTCAGAATGGGAGAAAATATTTGCAAATGAAGCAACTGACAAAGGATTAATCTCCAAGATTTACAAGCAGCTCATGCAACTCAATAACAAAAAAACAAACAACCCAATCCAAAAATGGACAGAAGGCCTAAATAGACATTTCTCCAAAGAAGATATACGGATTGCCAACAAACACATGAAAGAATGCTCAACATCATTAATCATGAGAGAAATGCAAGTCAAAACTACAATGAGATATCATCTCACAGCGGTCAGAATGGCCATCATCAAAAAATCTAGAAACGATAAACGCTGGAGAGGGTGTGGAGAAAAGGGAACCCTCTTGCACTGCTGGTGGGAATGTGAATTGGTACAGCCACTATGGAGAACAGTATGGAGGTTCCTTAAAAAACTACAAATAGAACTACCATATGACCCAGCAATCCCACTACTGGGCATATACTCTGAGAAAACCATAATTCAAAAAGAGTCATGTACCAAAATATTCATTGCAGCTCTATTTACAATAGCCAGGAGATGGAAACAACCTAAGTGCCCATCATCAGATGAATGGATAAAGAAGATGTGGCACATATATACAATGAAATATTACTCAGCCATAAAAAGAAATGAAATTGAGCTATTTGTAATGAGGTGGATGGACCCAGAGTCTGTCATACAGAGTGAAGTAAGTCAGAAAGAGAAAGACAAATACCGTACGCTAACACATATATATGGAATTTAAGAAAAAAAAATGCCATGAAGAACCTAGGGGTAAGACAGGAATAAAGAGACAGACCTACTAGAGAATGGACTTCAGGATATGGGGAGGGGGAAGGGTAAGCTGTGACAAAGTGAGAGAGTGGCATGGACATATATACACTACCAAACGTAAAACAGATAGCTAGTGGGAAGCAGCCGCATAGCACAGGGAGATCAGCTCAGTGCTTTGTGACCGCCTAGAGGGGTGGGATAGGGAGGGTGGGAGGGAGGGAGATGCAAGAGGGAAGAGATATGGGAACATATGTATATGTATAACTGATTCACTTTGTTATAAAGCAGAAACTAACACACCATTGCAAAGCAATTATACTCCAATAAAGATGTTAAAAAAAAGCAAAAGAAAACAAGAATGTACGGTTTAAATCATATGATTCCCACTACACTTCAGAATGAGCTCAGGAAGAGAAGGGTTACTAGGCATGGGAGAAGGTGGGGTTTGGCCTTGTGAACAACTGCAGGGAATTAAATCTCTATGGCCCTGACTCGCATTGTACGTAAGAGTTTAGCTGCATCAACAGTTAAACCCTCGCCCCTTAAGAGGCAATTTTCAGGCTTACCCGTCATGATGAGGATTTTCATGGGGTGGGGATGGGAGGACCTAGAGAGCATCTTGTCTCTTGTTGTTTATATCTACCAATACCTCAGAGCCTGGTGTGTCCAGGATTGCTGGTGTGATGCTCAGCTCCTTGATTTCCTGTCTGGTGTTGGCTGGGGGACCCAGAGTGGGCCATTCCTGAGGAGCCTGGATCACCTTATGTCACCACCTTCCTCTCTTTAACAGATTGGCTACTGGAATGAAGATGATAAGTTTGTCCCTGCAGCCACAGATGCTCAAGCTGGGGGGGATAACTCAAGTGTCCAGAATAGAACGTACATCGTCACTACAATCCTAGTGAGTACTCAGTCCTTCATGGAGGTTACCTGGGATGTGAGACAGACCAACACAAAGGTTTTCCCAGGAGTGAAAGCTGGTCATTCTTCTTGCCAAAACTGTGTGGTCGGTAGAAAGAGGAAGTAAAAAAGGAATATCCTGAAAGTCAGAGGGACTTTTGCTCTCTGGCTCTGCCATGATTTCACTTTGTGCTCTTGGATAAGTAAGTCACTTACCCTCCTTTGAGCCATAGTTTCCAATGTATATAAAACATAAGGGTGGGCTTCCCTGGTGGCGCAGTGGTTGAGAGTCTGCCTGCCGATGCAGGGGACACGGGTTTGTGCCCCGGGTCTGGGAAGATCCCACATGCCGCGGAGCGCCTAGGCCCGTGAGCCATGGTCGCTGAGCCTGGGCGTCCAGAGCCTGTGCTCCGTAATGGGAGAAGCCACAACAGTGAGAGGCCCACGTACCACAAAAAAACAAACAAACAAACAAACAAAAAACATAAGGGTGAGACTAAGTTCTAGTGGTTCTGACTCTACCCTTCCTTAGTAGAAGCCATTTTCAAAGCAAGTTCCCTAAAGTCCAGCACCTAAAGTGAGTATAAGTAAAGCTGCTATGATTTTCAGTGATGAGACAGTTGGAGCCTATTTAAGGGTTATTCCCCTAACACCTCCCAAAAATACAAGAGCTCCTGGAACAACTTGAAAAGCTAGGCATGGCGTCTCAGTGAAACATTCTATTTTAATAGTTTGCTTCCTTAACCCAAGAAGTTTTGTAACGGGAGGAGCAGAAATGCAGGAAGTGGATTTAGGGGCCAGAGAGACTTCCCCAAAGTTTAGCAATGTTGGAGACATCCTCCTCTGCCACGCCAAAGGCCTCCCTCCGCAAGAGTGAACCCAAAACCCACATTCTCTGTCTCCCATTTCTCCACCAGGAAGATCCTTATGTGATGCTCAAGAAGAATGCCAACCAGTTTGAAGGCAATGACCGCTACGAGGGCTACTGTGTAGAGCTGGCAGCAGAGATTGCCAAGCATGTGGGCTACTCCTACCGTCTTGAGATCGTCAGTGATGGGAAATATGGAGCCCGCGACCCTGACACAAAGGCTTGGAATGGCATGGTGGGAGAGCTGGTCTATGGAGTAAGTTCCCTACAGGGTGGGCAATTGGAAGCAGAGGCAGAGAGGTTGACAGGAAATCATTTGGTGGTTGGCTGGCCCTGCCCATAGATGCCTATTAGACCCCATGATTTAGTATTACTGATGCCGAAAAGATGAGGAGTCCAAAAATCCCATATCTGAAGACATTTTTTGTTCAGGTTCCTGGTCCCAGCTCCTTCAGCCAAACTCAGCTCAGTCCTGTGACTTCAGTTGATCATCATCCAATACAGGTGATAGTTTAGCTTCAAGATCAGTTTTCTCGAGGCAGACCGCTGAGTTGTTACTTCCCTGCTCAGTCCCTTATGTCTCCCTCAATATGAATTTCTTCCCTGGTGTTGGGGGTAGCCTGGATACAACCAAACGTTTGAGTTACTTGCCCTTTCTAGCACCTTCCATTTCAGCCACACCACCCTGAGTCACTCTGTTCTCTAGTCCCCTTCCACTTTGCACGTCTAAAAATCTCACCCTTCTCCCCAAACCTGTATCAGATACTACTTTTTCCAAGATGTCATTTCGTTCTCCCCGTAACAGGTATGGGGAGAACCCCTTTTAACTACTGTTGCCTTCCTTGTAGAATTTAGCTTCTGCTTCTTTTATGGCTTACCCTGCCTTATATAACAGTTATCTGTGAATAGGGATTGGTCTACTCCATTCACCACACTTGAAATAAGACCACACACAAGTGCTATAAAGTCTTCAATAAACTGAAGCATTTTGGAGAAGCCAATGAATGCCCTGAATTGTTTTAAGTGTTTAAGGAATCATTGAGAAGTAAAAGATCTGATCCCTGTCCCCAAGGATTTTAACATTTTATGGGGTAGAAAAGACAATGAGAGAATGGTAAGACAGCAGAGAATCAAGGTTCAGGCAAAAGGCTAATAAGAGTGTGTCTAGCCCTCAAGAAAGATGTAGCACTTGAACACGGCCATATTCAAATAGAAAGGCAGCCCAAGAATTTCTAAAGTATAAACTATGGAATGGTGATGGAAATAAGTAAGGTGTGAAAGGAGAATGAGAAAACACTGATGATTTTTGTAGAGGGCTTGGGATGAGGACTCAGGGATAAAGTCTGAGTAAGAAATGACAAGGGAAAGAGTGTGGATTGATTCAGTGGGCACTGGAAGATCATGAAGGTACTTGAGTAGAGGAACAACAAAAGGCAATGGAAGAAGAATCCTGCCACCACATGCAGGAAAGAGACCACCAGAGCTTCACTCATAGAAATCAAAGGCTCCAGGCTGGGTTTCTGAACAGAAGCATATGCCGAGCCGCAAGCCGGTGTTGAGTTCTGGTCAGGATGAAGCACCCTTTTAGGAGGTTTTAAAATCTCATTGTCTCAGATCAAGGCAATAGGAGTCATGATGGCCATGAGAGCCATACAGAGGGAATTCAAAGAAGAAAGAAATGGAACAAAGAAAAGCCTTTCTAGGAAGGTGGCTTTTGAGATAACCTGGGAAGATGGTTAATGAGTTGAGAAGGGGGACGTGCTTCTACCCTCTCTCCTCCTCTATTGCCTCTCACCTTTGGGAAGCCCCACGGGTGAAAGATAGAGATATGGGTGATTAATGTTGCATCTTGAGGTTGGTTTCCATGGGAACCTCCACCAAGCTCTTAAGGTCATCCCCATGGCAACTACTGTGAACTTTTCACCTCCAACAACATTCATCTTTACCTTCATCCCATGTTCCCTTAGAAAAGGCCTATGATCTGAGCAGAACAATGATATGATTATCCTAAGGGCAAGCCCCCCAGTAGCCAGCCATTAGTCATGGGTCACTGGCTCATCAGTCACAAACCAAAATTACCTCTGGATGCTTCAACTGCTAGCCCTCCCCTTTCCCCTCACCTCCACAAGGCCTGTCCCTCTGCCCAGTAAAAACTGTATTCTGGGGCTTCCCTGGTGGCGCAGTGGTTGAGAGTCCGCCTGCCGATGCAGCGGACACGGGTTCGTGCCCTGGTCTGGGAGGATCCCACATGCCGCGGAGCGGCTAGGCCCATGAGTCATGGCCGCTGGGCCTGCGCGTCCAGAGCCTGTGCTCCGCAGCAGGAGAGGCCACAGCAGTGAGAGGCCTGTGTACCGCTAAAAAAAAAAAAAAAAAAACTGTATTCTGAAAACTCCACGATGGGCCCAAATGGATGCCCTCTCTGGATTTTCAGTTTGGCTTTCTTTTTCTGTAATGCCCCCCGCAACCGAGGAAGAATAGAGGGGTTTGGGGAAAGCATCTCTCAGCCACAAACGACCAGCAAGATCAGAAAAATTCATTCGGAGGCCTCCAGATCCCTTCGTTCTGTGCCTGTTAAATACGCTAAGTCAACCAGGGTGTCTCTCGCCTTCCTTTTGCTCCCTTTTGCTCTTGTCAACAATTACAATAGTAGCATGTCAGCACGTAGTATATGGCAGGCACTATGCTAAATACCCATGTTATTTCACTTACTCCTCATAACAACCCCAGAAGGTAGATACGATTATTTACCACATTTTATAGATGAGGACACTGAGACCCAGGGAGATTAGGCAGTTTGGCAAAGGACACAGAGCAACGTCGGGACATGCAGCCCTGGCTCTTACGCTGCATGCTGGGACATACTGCCTCTGTAGAAATCACACCATCTGAGCACTGGACTCTAAGGCCACTATTAACTAGTGACGACAATAGCAACAGTGTCTGCATTCTCAGATGCCACAGGCTGCAAAAGAAATTTCTGCTTCTTGCATGGGTATGGCTTTGTGCCTGATTCTCAGTGACTGTCTTGCCTGTTCTTTGTCTTTAATGAAGCAGAAAGAGAGTGAACTTGGGAGACAGACACCTGGATTTGAATTCTGACTCTGCCAGCTTACTGGCTACATGACTCCTGTGAGCCACTGACCTCCTCCAAGGGTTACCCCTGAATCCTTGATCCCAGGGCTGGGGTGGCGAGTATTCCCCTAAACAGCGCCTGGCTCAGAGTGAATCTCCATCCCTGACCATTTTCTTCAATTTTTGCTTTTCCCTACTGCATCAACACGGTTTACTCTTTTACCCAAGATTTTTTCCAGATGTATTTTGTTTGGGGATCTCCTGGGTCAGCAGTTCTCAAAGTCTGGAGCGGCAGCATCACCTGGGAACTTGTTAGAAATGCAAATTCTCAGGTCTCTCCAGACCCAGTGATCTAGAAATTCTGCCATCTGTGGTTTAAAAAAAAACCCCAAGGTGCTTTGGATGTGCTGCACGCTCAAGTTTGAGAATCACTGTCACAAGACATCTGTTTAAGAGAATAATTTTGAGCACCTGTGAAATGCCCACGGGTCACGGTACCCTCACGTATTTGACTTCTTTTGACTCTCACAAAACACTGCTCTCCAATAGATAAAGCAAAAATTATTATGCCTCTTTTTCTAAAGAGGAAATTGGTATCCAAAAGGAAAACCATCTCACTCGAGGGCACGTGGTCAGTGAGTCACAAAGCAAAGTGGCCAGGTCTAATTTCCCAGACGAGCATTGCCCTTGACTGATCCTACAGAGGTCCAGTTACTTCCTCAGGTGCTGGAAATCAGCTCCTGAAGCCTCTCAGTCAACATCAAACAAGCTGAAAACACTGCTGCTTTGCACGAACCACCCTTCCTCTCTGGACCTGGGTTTCCTATCTGCAAAATGAGGCCACTGAACTTAAGCATCTCCCACTGTGTGTGTCTCCTATGCATATGGGTGCCTTTTGAAGACCCTCAGGGGTCCATGGCCAAAGAATTTTGGAAACACTGTATCTACTCACCCCTCTTGGAAATTCTCAGTGCAGAGTGGTCTTTTAAAGGTTCTGAGAAGTCCGACCTCAAAGTAGTCTGTTTACATTTGTGTTTACTTTCATGTTATACTTATTAACATCCTTCTAAAAATAATGTTCCGTGGAATCAATCTTGGAACTGCTAAATGAACTAAGCAATGAGATCATGTGGTTTTGTGACATTTTTTCCAGTTCACAGACCCTTTTATTAACTCACATCCGGAGGCATCAGACAAATCCATTCAATTCCCTTTACCACTTTAGAAGCTCGACATCCACCTCCCTTTTGGGTAACTTGTGGTCGTTCCCTCTAAGTCATTTCCATGACTTTTATCCCCCATTCCTTTTCTACGTATGTTAGGTTACAGAGGAAAGAAGAGATATCTTCTTCCTGGCAATGGCTTATAAGTGTTTGTAAAAAGTATCAAGATTTATGCAATGGGTGTTAGGGAAAAAAAAGATTACTATGAAATACAGATTCAATCCCACATTGCTTTACAGAAAGTTTCTTTCTACAAGTGAGAAACTTAAGTCATTCTAAAGCCAGGCTTTTTATTCCATGTAAAAGGCCTTCTCAAAAATCTCAGCCAACGAGAGTAACCAGAGGAAATCTTTCCTAAGCAACATCAGCCGGCAGCTGGGCGGGGCCGGAGTCTGCGCAGCATCTGTCCCCAGCCTCACATCTGGACTGTTACACAGCATCATAAGAGAAAGCCATCCGCCTCCAATAGACTTGCACAGACATGCCTCTCATTTCAAAAATGCATGTCATGGCATCTGTCCATGGAACCGTGTTAGGTTTCCAGGATCTCTTGATCTCAGGCCAAGAGAGCAGTGGATTTTATAGCAGAGATGCCAGTGCCTCTGCCATTAGGCAGAGGTAGGAAAGACAGAAGAGCAAGGCTGGTGATTCCACATGCCGGATGCACAAAGATGAACATTTCCTGCAACCATTTTATGTTTATCTACATGAATTTTTAAAACTGAGTTATCTGTGCACTTCTTAGCAGTCTCCTTGAAAAAAACAATTGTGATACTACTTTACTTTCTCTCTGCCAGAGAGAAACTACTTTCCTCACATGATTCCCTTCTCTGGCAATGTATTCTGTACCCGAGCAACCTGTTGAAATCCTACTCTCACTTCAGTGCCAATTTACATGTCACCTCTCTGATGGCGCAGTCCCTGATCTCCCCAGCCAGAATTAATTCCTTCCTGACCTCCTGTAGCATTCTGTATCTCTTAGACAGCATGCCTCCAGTCTATAGACTGGGAAATTGTGTGTGTGAGTACTAATCTCGCCTACTAGTTTGTAATTCCCTGAGTGTAGAGACCACGGCTTCCCTTCCAGCCTAGGGCTTACGCATAATAAGCACCCAGTAAATATTTACTGAGTTAAATTTGCCTTCACTTGTTAGCCAGGGCTGTCTTGGTTGCAGGTAAAAGAAGCCCAACTCAAACTGGCTTAAGCAAACAGACTGATTGGATCACGTTCCTGAGGACAAACAAAAGAGTATATTGACATATGATCCCAGGGAGTCCAGGGTAAGCCCTGAATTAAGGGTGACTCAAATTATTTCATCACGGATCATCTCTCCCTCTGACTTTCAGGACTCATGCTCGTTAAGGAGACCCAAAGAGACTTGGGTCATCCTTGAATGAACCATTCTGGCCAGGGGAGTAGTGTACACCAATGGCCAAACCTGGGTGATACGCTTCACCTCATAACCACGGTGATCAGTCCCATTTGAACCAGGAGGACTGAGCGTGGGGCAGGAGTAGTTCTTCTTCCAGAGGAAGAAGGCATGGCTGCTGGGCAGGCAAAAAATCACAGATATTATGACAGCCCCCTTCCGTAAGCTGAGGAAGACTCCCCTAACAGTTAGAACTGTCAAAGAATGGGATCATCTCTCCTGTGAGATATTGAGCAGATCATCCATTTACCATAAATATTTTATAGGGAGTAGGAGGGTTTGGACTCCTAAGGTTCTTTCCAACTCTCACATCCTTTAAGATTACAAAAGAATATTCACAGTGAAGAGAAAAATAAGAGAACAGAGAGCTGCTGAACTCAAGGGCGTTTCTTTTGTGTGTGTGTTTTTTTTGCAGAGAGCAGATGTGGCCGTGGCCCCTTTAACTATCACCTTGGTCCGGGAAGAGGTGATAGATTTCTCCAAACCATTTATGAGTTTGGGGATCTCCATCATGATAAAAAAGCCACAGAAGTCCAAGCCAGGGGTCTTCTCCTTCCTGGATCCTTTGGCTTATGAGATTTGGATGTGTATCGTTTTCGCCTACATTGGAGTGAGTGTTGTCCTTTTCCTGGTCAGCCGCTTCAGCCCCTACGAATGGCACAGTGAAGAGTTTGAGGAAGGGCGGGACCAGACAACCAGTGACCAGTCCAATGAGTTTGGGATATTCAACAGCTTGTGGTTCTCCTTGGGAGCCTTCATGCAGCAAGGATGTGACATTTCTCCAAGGTGAGTCAGCTCTTCTCAAACCCTTTGCTCAATGCCACATATATAGGAAAAAACGAATACTGGGAAATCAAGGGTGGGAATTTTTTCCAGACTTCATAGTATTCGGTTTCTCAGCTATGCTTTACTGTCAGCTGTCCGTTGCGTGCTGTGGATTATACGGACACGTCCTGTGCCTTGATCAGTTCTATCTGCTATCTGGGTGATGTGCTCTGTCAAGATTAACAGGGATAGTCACGACTGTAATGTTCTGTAGCCGAAAGGTACAGAGAAAGGATGGGGGACAGTACGGTACGACTAACATGTGTTGAGAACCTACCACATATAGTAAGCAAGGTTTTGAGTCCTCTACATGCCTTATTTCATTGAATCTTTGCAGAAGCATTAGGTGGGATTCTCATTCTATCTCCTTTTACAAATGAGGGACCACAGAAATGCTGAATATCTTTCCAGGGTTACACAGCTAATAGCTAGGTGAGTCAAGATTCAACCCCCATCCTGAACTATTTCCGAGGGGTAGAAGGAGTACTGAATTATGAGTGGGTTCTCACTCTGGTTCTAGCACTTTCTGTGTGTCTCTGGACAAGTCACCTGGCCCTTGTAGACCTTGGTTTCTTCATCTTTAAGAGAAAATGGTTCTTCTTTTCTTGGTTCTGAGAAAGATCTTGGAAATAATCTAGTTCCAACGGTGATGTAAATTTGTTTCTTACGGTTGGAAAATGAAGTTTCTTAGAAATGCCTCAGACATCATACTGAGAGTACTAGGGTGACCAAATCAGTGAGGTTTCAGCCCCCACAGGAGACATGAGTAGCGCCATTTTTGTCTGTTTCACGTATTGGGCTTGTGAATACAATGTCTTTTGAAAAACGGAACAGAAAGGAAAGGAGAGGGGAGGGAAGGGAAGGGGAGGGGAGGGGAGGAGGCAGGGAGGGAGGAAAAAGGAAAAGTGGAATGGAGAGGGGAAACAAGAAATCTGAAAACTACCAACCTACACCAATTCCCAAATTTACTGACCCCCTTTCTGTTTTTGTGTGTAACGTTCTTTCAACTATATTCTGGAAAGTTCATGTCACAAATAAATAAGTGCTGACTGTATTTCCTTTTACAGTTGCTTAATGTCTATGAGCTCTTTAATCAGTAGGCAGTCGCTTATAGATACCAAGCTTCTAAAGCACGCAGGGAGGCATGGCTTAGAATCGGGCTGCATGAATAGATCTGCACACACTCTCACTTTCTGGGGGCGTAACTGCATAAATACCAAGGCCTCACAGACACGTCCTGGAGGCATCTTTACCACCGGGTTCGCATTTGGGTGTCAGCGAGGACCAATATTCCTAAGTGGCAATGGAATAAAATCTTCCTAAGGAGCTTCCCTCAGGACTCATTTTGCCTGCTGTATAATTTAGACTGTCTCATCATTCACCATCATACTCTTGTTTTTCTTTAAATAAGAAGACAGTCAGGGGGGTTGCGTGGGAGACGAGGTGTGAGACTGGATGCCTGGCCAGTACTGGCAAACACATGGTAAAGAGCAGAGACAACCAAGAAGGGGAAGGGCTTGCTTAAAAATAACTCAGGCCAGTAGGTAAACAATGGGAAGAAATGATTCTTCACTACTCAGTATAATGGACCATCCAAACATGCATGTGTCTGAAAAGACCCCTGGGCTTTTTTTTCTCCTTTATTTCCTTCATGGCTGGGCATCTTACCCGCTAATGGCACCCCTGTGGACTGACCTCAGGCTGTGTTTTCACACTCCTCACCATTCCTCCTGAAGTCTCAAGTTAGTGACCCACAAACTGAATCCTCTACCGGGCATGTTTCTGTGTAACCTGCACAGTTCGGCAATGATGGTCCAAAACTGAGTGGCAGCTGCCCTCCTGAGCTGATACGTGTATTCCTCACTTGACCACAGCCCCCAGGTGATCAGCTTCATTCCTGTGTGACTCAGCTGCCCCTGAAAGGGTATGTGCGTTTGTGACTTCTGACTAGAAGAGGATTTTCAAACTGTGTTTCCAGGACTCCTGAGGGTTCCACGAGGCTACCTTAGGAATTGACCTTGAGGTGACCAAACAGGAAACCCAAGCTGCCTTCCTTCCCATTTTTAATAAAACAACTCCACTCTATGCTTCTGTATTTTCACCAGGAAAATGGGAAACAACCCTAGTATTGTTGTGAGGTTTAAAAGAGATTGATACATATAGAACCCATAACACAGTATCCAGCCAGCACACAGGAAGCACAACAAAAGAGAAGCTATTGTCAATTCTTTTTATCGATTTTCTATATTGGACTTCTGCTAAACTTCACTAGAAGAAAGGGTGCCACTGCTCACACTGAGTGAAAAGCCACTGGACCTCTCTCTTCTGGGGAAGTCCACGGACAAAGCAGAACGGTGGTTCACTCCTGAGACCAGCAATACCTGTATTTCTGAGGCTCCCCCTCAGAGGGACTGGGAGGAAGGATTTTGGATTTAGGGGTCTGACAGGCAGAGAAGAGTCTACCTGGCAGAAAAAGGAGTTTTATCCACTTGAGATGGACTCTTGCTTGCCACGCCTAGCTCAGCCAATTCCAGCACTTAGGGACCTGCATAAACCCCCCCAAGAGTCAGAATATGCATCACAACATTTGTTGGGAATATATGCTAAAGAGAAAAGGTACATACTTCACCTCACTAGGGCCAGACGAAAACACAAGGATGCTAGGACAGTGATGAGAACCAGAGCCAAGCAGACAAGCGCAAACACCAGTGGAAGCTTTTGTTGTTGTTGTTTACGTATTTCCTGATGAAGTCAACAGAGTTTCATGAGCCTCTGATATGCATAGCACTAGACACCCTGGGGCTACAGCAGGAGGTATTTTTAAGGGCTTTTTATACTCAAACATCTTCTCAAATAAGCTTCAACTAATTGTTCTTGCTATTTACTAACAGAATATATCATAAATCCTCACAAATTTAGAACTTGGGGGATTAAGTTCCACCTAAATTGCATGTATCTGCATGCATACACAAGTAGCTTTATCTTTTCTTAATCTCATCAATATTTATATTAAAGTCTATTAACCAAAAGCCAACGAAATGTGGCCAGATGTGGTTGTCTGCAAGTAACGCAATAATCTGACCAGAGTAACATGAACAGCTAGAGAGTTATCTTTCTTATAAGGAGAGTGGAGGCAGACAGTGGCTCATGGTTCAGTGAAATCGGGGTCTGCTGTGCTATGGTTGCCCCAGCCTTTTCTCATGTGCCCAAAATGGCGGCTCCCAGATGTCACATCCATGTTCAAGCAGCAAGAGGGGGAAAACGTACTGCAGCCAGTTCCGTCTCTTTGGATCAGGAAACCAAAAGCTTAACAATATACTCCCCACCCCAAGCGGACATCTCCTTCTGTCTATCTCATTAGTCAGAACAGTGGCCCACAATCACTTCTAGTGACAAGGAAGGTGGAAATGGCAAGAATCAGGTTTTTTAGCCTCTAAAATGGAAGGGGTTAGAATGGATGTTGGTGCGTCAACCGGCAGCACCGGGCACAGCGCCCAAGTCAATGTTTTGTTCACCAGCACCATGAATAGATAAAATAATACGTAAATAGCACCTTTAGTGATATATGCCAGTAAATGCTGCCGATTTGCTTTCAAGATTCTTCTCTCCTCCCTTTAAAATGTTTCTATGAGAAATTGTTTTCATATAGCCTTTTTTAACATTCAAAGTTAAAATTCAGTTGAGCTATGATCACAAATTACAACTTTTTTCATTAGGTTGATGGTAAGATATTAAGAATGCCATCCATGAGTTGCCTTTGCAGGCCTGTGTCTTGTGCCCAAAGACCTATTTTTAATAGATACTTTAGATTTCTTTTTTCAAGGACAGGAACATTTTGAGAAGGGATATATAAAAGGAAGGGCAAAAATCATCCCAGGCAAAATTTATCTTTAGTTCCCCCAACTTTCCTTTCTGTAGCTTTTGACCCTATTTGGGGCCAATGCCATTCATTTATTCAACAGATATTACTAATTGCCCGTGAGGTGCAGCACAGGGTGCTGGGTGCCGAGGATGTGAAGATATACTGATGATGGAGCATGGGGGGGGCGGGAGTCTTTCCTTCAAGGTGATGGCAAGTACAGTGGTATAAGACAGACATTACATAAACAATTGTGAATGTATAAACTGTGATGCACTGTGAATAAAATGAATCTGCCGTAGCACTAGATAATAAAGGAAGTGGAATTAAAGGGGACTGACTTAGGGTGTTCTGAGAAAGTTCCTCCAAGGAGCAGATAGGTAAGAAGGAGCTAAGCTTACACAGAGCTGTATTATTAGAGAAGTAGGCAGAGGCCAGATCGCGCACCATGGCCATAGTATACATTTAAAGTTTTACTCTAAATGCAATGGGAAGGCACTGGAGAGTTTTAAGCGAGAGAAGGATTGATTTACATGCTGTAATACTCCTCTGGGGAGCTATGAGGAAAATGAATTAAAGCAGAGAACAGTCAAGAGTGGAAACAGAGGGACCAAGCAATAGGTTCTCACGTCTGTCTAGGGGCAATTACAGTGATGGAAATTATGATGGGCATGGAGATGGATTAGTGGTCTACTCTGAAACTAGAATTGACAGCCCTTGCTGATAGACTGGATATTTGAAGGGGAGGCAAGGGGAAAGTCAATGGTGTCTCCAAGAGGTAGGGAGCAGTTGGAAAACATGGAACCACAATTCCAGAGACCTTTAGGTCTGGCTCCGATCATGAGAATGATCTAGTTCATCCATTCCGTTACAGATGAGAAAACTGAGGCTCCAAAGGGGAAAGGGATTTTCTCTAAGGTCACCAAGGCAATGCCTCTGGCCTGTTGCCGCCCAGTCCAGTGCTGCCTACCCTGCAGTCTCATCCCAGGCTCCACTGCCTGCAAGTGAACTAACAGTGAGCCTTTCAACTCTTTAATCCCACGGATCCTACCTCCCCTTTGGCTTCTACTTTGCTGGGATTGGATGACCTTAGTAAGGAAAAGGAGAGGAGTTTGGAAGGTCCTAGGGGAAGAGAGGAAAATGGGAAATTATGATTTCAGCTTTCAGAACTCTTGTATTCCTGATCTTAGAATGTGACAGAATGTGTGATAATTATTTCCACCTAGTAGAGATAATTACTCTCAGCGAGAAGAATTCTAAAGCGGGGAAGTGAGCACATTGGAGGTCTCTGGGAACCCTCTACCACAGCCCCTGCCCCAGTTAATGTGCTTGTGGAGGGCCCTGAGACCGATTCACCATGGGAACAGAGTAGCCAATGAACAGAGCTGATAAACAATGGCAGCCTGACCTTCGCATTCACACAGAACTTTCACAGCAACCAGTATTACAGTGCATGGAGGGGTGATGAGGAACCTCCCCCTTCCACCTCCTGTTCTCCCCGCTTCCCTCCCAGAGATGGGCATGGAAACGCCTTCCCCTTTCCCATATTGATGTAACTGGAGTGTTGCAGGGGAAAGAAGCGGGGTAAACATTCAGGGAAGTTGACGGAAGCAGCCTGAATGTGTGAAATAGTTTATCTTTAGAAAGCATAATCCTCATTCAGTACACAGATTCACTGCTGCAAGGAACAGTGTCATAAGGATGTGTGCACAGCGCCGATGCAAGAAATGTGTGTTAGACGCTTTGGGTCTTGGGACCAGGTATGAGGGATTCTGCTGGGAACCCTGCATCAGAATCACCTGAGATGCCTGTAAGAATGCAGATTTCCAGGCCCCACCCTAGGTCCGTGGGATTGGAAATTCTGCAGTTGGAGAGAGAAATACACATTTCACAAGCCCTCCCCTTCCCCCAGGGCAGCTGGGCATTAAAGTCTGAAAGCCATTGAGCTAGGAGGTTGTTCAGGGAACTCAGGTTAGAAGTGTAAGAAGTAAGGTCCATGGGGCAGCCTGAAATCGCACCAGTCAACCGCAGCCAACACCGAGCCCAGGATCTGCCTGCTCGCTGCCCTGTGGTGTGTTACCTGCCAGGGGAGTGAGGCCCTGGGCATGGCCACTGAGGGCAGAAGCCTTGCCGGGACCCTGCTGCCCCTGCAGGCCAGGCTACCAGGAGGAGTTCACAGAGGATTCACCGCAGTACATTCCCCCTGATGGCGTCCCCCTCGCCATGAACAGGTACCGCAGCTGTGACAGGGGTGATCTGTGCAGGGACAGTGTGTCCCCCATCACTGGGGGACTCCAGCTCAGTGCCTCCTTCCTTTTCAACTTTAACTGTCTGCTACCTGGTGGCGAGACCCACAGCCAGGCTCTGATACTGAGCAGTTTTGCAGACCATGGGGAAGCACAGGAGTAGACGCTTCAGAGCCTGTGCAAGCCAGATGGAAATATTCAAAGGAAGGCAGTGACAGGAGGGTAAAAGCTTTGCTGGACGTGCAAATGAAAAACATCATTTTCTGCCTCTCAGCCACCAGCAAGGGGGAAGTCAAATTGTTCTCTCTTTCTCTCTAGATTGCTGTGGAAGTCAGTTTAATTGTAGGAGAGAGGTTTTTTCCCCTCCAAAATCACAATAAGCAAACATTCAGAAAGTGTTTCCCAGAGCCAAAAGGGATGTTCGGGACCATTGATTCTCTCCTTAAATGTTTATTTAGCACCTGTTATATGGCAGGCATGGTTCAGGATGCTACGGGAGGCACCACCGAACAAAGCCGACAGAAACCCCCTGCCCTCCTAGAGCTTACTTTCTAGGGAGAGAAGGCAGGCAACAAACAAAATAAAATGAAGGCACCCCCATCCCAGTTCGATAGGTGAAGCTTCTGGCTTACAGGGAGGGGAAGGGACTTAGCCAAGGTCACACAGATAACCAGCATACGTTCAGTAACACAAAAACAGGGGTCAGCTAGGAGCTGTGCTGAACTGGGCATGCCTGTGTCAGCTAAAGAGGGGCTGCTCCCACTCAGCCCTGGACAGTCACTGCCAGGAGAACTCTGCAGATGAAACCAAAGCACACCTAGACTCAGCTTGTGGGTCATCAGCTGGGGACCCCTGGAAGAATGCTGGGGAGAATAAAACACCACTGTGCCTTTAATGCATTTAGGCACACTTGGAATATCATATTTATAGATTTTTTTAAAAGGAATTCTCCTCTCCCCCACAGCCCTCATTTTTGGTTCGAAGGATAAAAAACTGATTGCTATGTTCTTATGTCCTTTCACATATCTTGGAAAATCCAGGCCGTGAATAGGGCTGCACTAAAAGAAAGACAGTCCCCACAACTCTATATCCAGAAAGGCCCGTCTACATCTTCCTGGGATCTACATTTTCCTGGAGAGAACCCCCTCTTTTTTTTTTTTTTTTTTTTTTTTTTTTGCTGCGTTGGGTCTTCGTTGTTGCGCGCGGGCTTTCTCTAGTTGTGGCGAGAGGGGGCTACTCTTGGTTGCGGTGTGCGGGCTTCTCATTGCGGTGGATTCTCTTGTTGTGGAGCACGGGCTCCAGGCGCGCAGGCTTCGGTAGTTGTGGTACGTGGGCTCGGTAGTTGTGGTACGTGGCCTCAGTAGTTGTGGCTCGCAGGCTCTAGAGCAGAGGCTCAGTAGTTGTGGCGCACGGGCTTAGTTGCTCCGTGGCATGTGAGATCTCCCCGGACCAGGGATCGAACCCGTGTCCCCTGCATTGGCAGGCGGATTCTTAACCACTGCGCCACAGGGAAGCCCCCCACCCCCGTTTCTTTTTAAACCCTCTCTGGAAATATAGCATCTGAGATCCAGAGACCCAATTGTTCACCTGGAAAGAAGTACTGAGTTCTAAGAATGGAAAAATGAAAGCATAATTAATTGAATTGATGGGGGATGTATGCTCAGAGTCCTATGGGGAGCCTGATGGTTTTGAATATGAGTTAAGTACCACCATCCAACTGTGGCAGATGAATACCTCTATGCCAGCCTGGGTTCAAGCAAGATCATAGGTGAACGAAGCCCAAGGTAGCTAGCAGAAGATAACGCATTCCACTGACACAGAAACGACAGACCTACGTGATGACAGTCACCTTGTGTATTGGTGGCTTCAGGAGAAGGGACCTTAAAATGAGGAGGCACAGTGGCTGCTGAGAGCAGAATGGAGCCCTTCCCAAGGGGGGAACCAGGAGCCGCTGTGTCACAGGCAGCGGGCCCACAGGGCTGGAGGGGGTGGTAAAAGATCTTAGAAGGAAGCTCAGTCTCAGTCTGCTAGCCCGCTGGGTGAGTCACTTCCCCTCTCTGTCCCACTTCCCCCTCTTCAAAATGGGAGCAAGATGGTTCCTGGTATGTCCCCAGCTCCCATCTAAGGCTAGCGTCCCTTGGATTCCCAGGTCCAGCCAAGGCTCTAGCCAAGCCAGATTGTGCTGCATTCTGTTTCCCCAGCCCCAGGCTGCCTTTATAGCCTGGTCATTCCCTCTATTTGGAGCACCCTCTCCCATCCTTCCCCCTCAGTGACCGTCCCTTTTGCAAATACTGCCTTCCCACTGCTTCCCTCCCAAGTCCAATTACTCCCCGGAAGCTATGCTTTGCAGTAATAGTTATGGCTTGAACTCGGGAATAGGCCTGCTGCAGCTGAATCCTAGCTCTGCCACTTACTGGCTATGTAAGCGTGGGAAAATAACTTCTCTGCGCCACAGTTTCTTCTTCTGGAAAATGGAGATAATAAAAACACCTACTTCAAAGGGATAGTCTGAGTACTAGATGGCATAACGCGTGGAAAGCTCTGCCTCGGCTGAAGCACTAATGGTAAATGCTATTGACACAGTTGTTGCTGTCGCCATGGTCATCTGAATCTCTCCGAGGGCATCTTATATCTTCAATCCTCAGCTACCATTGCCCATTTCTGTTTCTTATCAAAACACATACTGGCAAACTTATCTCTGCCGCTCATCCAGAATCTGACACGGGGTGTTGTGTGTTCTAAGTACTCAACACACGTTTGTTGAATGAATACATGCACTTTCACAAGTAGCCTTCTAAGGACCATGTCATATTTTACACTTAATGAAGAGAAAGCAACCTAAGAGAGAGAATTTCTGGCTGTCACTCACTACCTGTGTAACATGGGGCAACTCAGTCCTGGTATTTCAATGAATGTGGAGGAAAAGCAGGAAGAATTGGAGGAAAGGAAGTTAAATAGACCAACCCAGAAAACAAAGTTCCCTGTCATCCTAGTGTTGACAGTTACCCCACTGTTCAGGAACATTCTACTCTTCTCTTTGCTGGGAAAACAGCTGTAATAATTGATTAGCTTGTTGCACCTACTATGTATCAGGCACCCTCTTGACTGTCATATGATGTTACCTCTAATCATCGTGACAACCTCTGCTCAGGGACGTCAACATCATTTTAGAGATGAGAAAACTGAGTCTGAGAGCAATTAATCCCCTTGTTCATGGTTACCCAGCAGAGCTGCGATTATAACCTGTGTCTGTTGGATTCAAAGACTCGTGTTTTATCTTTGACACACCGTTGTCTTCCATGACCAAAAATCTTCTGAAGGTCCCTTAGGGCTCCCTGTGGATTGTGAGAATTCATGGAAGTAAAAAGCATCCTTTTTCTTCTGTAGGGTTCCCTAACGTTTTTTTAACAGACCTTTGTTGCTTTGGGTTTTCTTCCATTAATATTCCTTACAGTATCTTTGTCCTTAAAAGCCATCTCCTGGGGAAGAAGAGGTAAGCCCCTAGGAGTGCGCTCTGCCCCAACCAGAGTGTGTGCAGCACGGCCAGCTGGGTGGGGCAGATGGTGAAACAGACAAGAGCAAAGATGCAACTGGTGCCGCTTTGGAGAGGCCAAGCTCTTGGTTTCAGCTGGGAGGTGACTGTGGATATAGGGTAGATTCCACAGTCAGAGCTAAAGTCTGGAGAGGGCATATTTTTACCTGTAGTGTTTTAGACATAAATGGAGGGGGGGGAAGGCAAAAAGGATTACAAATGGCCTTAAAATTATGGTCTATCTGGAGGCTACACATTTATTCTATAGAAATGATTGTGCAAATGTGGCAAGATGTATGTATAAGGATTTTCATTTCACTGCTGTTTTAAAAAGTTAGAAGTAGCCCACTGACCATCAACTGAAAAATGTGATGGTTCATCACCCAATGGAACACAATGCAGCTGTTTAGGTGGATGAACAAGGATGCCTGTGCTACTTCGTAAAGATCTTCAGAACTGCATAGCCTGGATAATAATGGCAATAATGGGTTCTCGTCCCACCGGTCCCAAATTATAGGCTCTTTTCACTGCACCCTGCTGCCTCTTTGGAACACAGGGAACTAGGGGAATGTGTCACTGAGGACTAAACTCTGTGGTATGTAGAGTTGAAGCTAGATTTTTTTCTGAGAAAGGAAATATCAGCGTGGGTTGTAGTGAAAAGAGACCTCTGGGAAGCATTGGACTGTGGCTTGAAAAACGCGATAAGATTTTCTACAAAAGCAAGAGAAATGAAGAGGGAAATCTCTGGTGAGGGAAATCACTGTGAGCAAAGGCACTGAAGCAGGCATACGCTGAGCCAGGGGACCTGTCAATCAAGGTCATCCCTAGAGACTCATTAGCCACGGGTTTGGAGCTCACAAGGTTTAATGATACATTCAATACCATGACTTTGGGGGCCCTATAACCTGTTATATAGGCATTAGAGTGTCACCCAAGAAACACAGAATCTAAAATGGGCAATGTTGGGCCAGTGCTTCGGTTGCTGCCAGGAAGTAACTCCCTGCTCCCCGTGGAGCACCTTTATTGATTGGTGTTAAGGCTTGGTCCACCATGCATGGAACCGTGTCAGCCAGGGTCTAATTTCTGGAATTCAGAGGATTCTGGCACTCAGGAAGTCCCTGCCACTGCTGTTGCCAGGTTATTTATCTCCTGAGCAGCAGACAGAAGAAGCTGTCAGGCAGAAAGGTACTTCCCTTCTGTGGAAGTCTGGCTAGGCACTCACGTGGTACTCATCTCCCCTTTCATGCCCTGTTCTCTGTGTAGGTCCCCACTCTGAGAATGGGGAGAGAGAACGAAGAGGGAGTTTATCTTGCTTTGTTTCTGGTTACTGTAGATATGTATTTCTACAGATCCAAGAGAAGATTAATCAATCAAACATTTTAACTGACTAACATTTAGGATATAAACCTTGCCTTAGGTACAGTGCTAAGCATTATGACAGGTGTGAGAAAGTAAGAAACCTGAGTACAGACCTCTGACTTTGCAAGAACCAAGATATACAAGGGAGGGCTTCCCTGGTGGCGCAGTGGTTGAGAGTCCGCCTGCCAATGCAGGGGACACGGGTTCGTGCCCCGGTCCGGGAAGATCCCACATGCCGTGGAGCAGCTGGGCCCGTGAGCCATGGCCGCTGAGCCTGCGCGTCCGGAGCCTGTGCTCCGCAACGGGAGAGGCCACAACAGTGAGAGGCCCGCGTACCACAAAAAAAATAAAATAAAATAAAAAAGTAACTGCATGCGTTACTTGAATATTTCATTACAAAAGTCATATAGTTAAAAAAAAAATCTTAATTTTCTTTCCCTGCTTTTGTGTTGTCACTGTACTTCCTTTCTGCTTTGTCCCTGGCCGCCCACCAATCATTTATTCTCTGCTAAGAGCTTTCAGAGACTCACTGACATGCCTCTCTTTACCTGGCTGTGCTCCTGGTCCAGCACTGGCCAGAGGGAAGTCTGGATGCTGTTCCCATGAGACGGGGGAAGGCTGCCAGGTGCAGTGTTATGACTCGAGGATACCGGCAGCATCATTCACTCCATCCCAGGGTTATTTCATACCTCAAGCCTGGAAAGGAACTGGATCTGAACTCCTGCCTGCTTCCCTGGCAAAACTCATCACCTGGGCAATGACTCTTCCTGCCAAGCCACACTGTCCGCCAGTCCCCTCCTGATCTCCTGGGCACCTGGTTTTGTTTCTTAGTGGTCAGATTATGACGGTTTCCTCTGTATCGCAGAGTGCCACACACTGGTTTTGCAGGACTTGTAAATACACAAGGCTTTTTCAAGAGAGTAATTAAGAACATGAGCTCTGGAGTTAGACCTGGGCATAATTCTACTTCTTAACACTAATTTGCAGGCTTCCCTGGTGGCGCAGTGGTTGAGGGTCTACCTGCCGATGCAGGGGACACGGGTTCATGCCCCGGTCCGGGAAGATACCACGTGCCGCGGAGCGGCTGGGCCCGTGAGCCATGGCCGCTGAGCCTGCGCGTCCAGGGCCTGTGCTCTGCAACGGGAGAGGCCACAACAGTGAGAGGCCCACGTACCACAAAAAAAAACAAAACAAACAACAACAGCAAAAAAACCCACTAATTTGCTGTGTGACCCTGGGCAACTAATTTTGCAACTCAGAGCCTCTGTTACTGCATAACAAGCCACCCTGAACTTGTGACATAAAACAACAGCCCTTTTATTATGTTCACAGATTCCCTGGGTCAGGAAACTTGGAAAGGGGCACAGTGGGATGGCTTGTCCCTGCTTAAAGATGTCTGGGACCTCAGATGGAAAAACTAAAAGGCTGTGGATGACTTGACAGCTGGGGCATGGAATCATCTGAAGGCTCACTTACTCACACCGCTGGCAGTGGAGGCTGTCATCCTGAACACCTATACATGCCCTCTCCACACTCTGCTTGGGCTTCCTCATGGCGTGGTGGCCAGGTTCCAAGAACCAGGGACCAAAAGGAAGCAGCAGAAGCTGTAGCACCTTTCATGACTTACCCTGAGAAGTCACATGGTGTGACTTCTGCCAGAGTCACCAGCCCAGTCATCTCAAAAGGAAAGGAACATATAGTCTACCTTTCAGTAGGACAGCTGTCAAAAATCACATTGTAAGAAGAACAAATGGAAGGGGAGAGGCTGTGGTGGTGGAATTTGGAAAAAAACAATCAGCCACACCTTATATATAAAGTGAAGCTAATACTTTTTGGAATTAAAGATTAAAGAAGATAAGAAATTTAAAATACTTAGCATGGTACCTGACATGTAATAAGTGCTCAGTAAAAGACATGTAGTCATTCACATTCATATTCTCTCTCCCTCTCTCTCTCCCTCCCTCCCCCCCTCCCTCTCTTTCTCCCCCCCCCCCCCCCACAAGTAGAGACACATACACATATGTATGACACTTCTGGACAGTGCTTATTAACATGCAGCCCGTGCTTATTAATAGTTTGTGTCTATAAGAGATGCTAGTCATGATTTACGTTAATGAATCTATAGATTAGATCCCAAATGAATCTACAGAATAGAGCCTTAAAAGTCAGGTCATTTCTTGTCTAATTACCTCATTTTTATACTTCAGGAAACCCACGTTGAGAGAGTTCACACGGTGGGTTAAATTAACACTGAGCTTTTTATAGTCTAGACTTGGAAGAAGCATTTTTGTTGAAAAGAATTCAAGTGATCCTTAACAAACAATGAGCAATTTTTCAAAAGACTGAGGTTTAGATTTCAACAACTTTCAGGATCTATAAGGCCCTTGAACTTCATCATCATCCCTGGAGGTAAATGAAAAGGGATAGAAGGTGCACAAAAGCTTGATGTGTTCTCATTTTGCAGATCTGCACACTGAGTTGAGCCAGGTCACTCACTGTCTTTGCCTTTTCAAGACTACACAGATTGTTCCTGCTCCCTAAAGCCAAGGGTTCCCACATTTAGGCAGTATTTGTTCAGTGAATCAGCAAGCAAAACTATCAGAATTAGCAAAATTGAGTTGCTGTGCCTTTGCATCTCTGCACTAAGAAGTACTAAGGACGAAGGGAACAGAATGGAAGGCGCATGGCTTGTTTCTTCTCACCAAGGCTATGCAGGGATCTTGGCTGGACTCAGAAGACATAACTGTGCCAATGACCTTGGGCAAGTGACTTAACTCCTCAGATCTCAGATTTCACAGACTGAACCATCTGGCGTTCTACAATGGAAAGCATTTACTGAGCCCCTGTGATCCGTTCTCTCCTTAGTATGGTGCAGAATACACAGAAATAAGAAATGCCAGGTCTTGGCTTACATGATGTTCACAGTCTAATTGGAGAGATGAGACTAACACACAAGCAGCAATGAACTTACAAATCTCGGGTGTATCTTGAGCACTGAGGGCCATCCACGGTGACCCAAAAGGGAGAGATGGATGTTGGTAGAAGGTCAGTCTTCATCTATCCACGTGGCTGGAGGGAGAAAGGGCAAGCACATCATTAAACCAGAAGTCAGTCTATCAGGCTTCCCCACAAAGTCAATGCTCTTACATTTCACCGTAGCTTCTACATCAAAACTCAAAGAGGGAAAAAGAATTTTCCTACTTATATAGAGAAGATGCATAGTTTATTTTAACTTTAACGTCCTTTTTACTCAATGGACTTTTCCCTCTTCAATTTAATATAACATGATGAGCAAAGGAAGCTTTTGATTAGAATCTGGTTTTACCCATATCTTCCCCCTTTGAAGCACAACTGATTTGATTTTTTTTAATTTTGTTGAAGTATACCACACAAATCAGTGCACCAATCACAACTATACCCCTCAATTAATTTTCATAAAGTGAAAACACCTGTGTAATCAGAACTCAAAGTAAGAAACTGAACACCAGCGCCTCAGGCACCTCCTCCTGCTGGCTTCTCCATACAGGACTGACCACTCAGTCAGCCTTCACTTCTGATGTCGTAGATTAGTTTTACTATCTGAGCTGTCTTTGAATCTCAAAGCAGAATTATACACTGTGTACTCTTCTGTGCCTGGCTGTTTCTGCTCAATATGATGTCGTGAGGTGCATCTATGCTATCACATAGAAGTGTAGTCCGTTCATTCTCAGTGTTAGGTAATATTTCATTTTGTGGATTTATCCCAGTTTATTTATCCATAAATAAATCCAGAAGTGTGACTGTCTTTGCAGATAAACATTCTGGTTGCTCCCAGTGTGAGGCCATTATAGATAATGCTGCTATAAATATTGTACAACTCTTTTGATGAGCACACTTGAATTTCTGTTGGGTGTATACCTAGGAAAGGAATTCCTAGGCCACATTATTTATCATTTCCTGTCACAGATTCTGCCAGGCTATTTTCTGAAAACAAATTTACACTCTCATCAATAATATATATGAGTTCCAGTTGCTCGCCATCTTCCTTTTTTATTTTAGCAAGTGGGTGTATTGCAACATACACAGGTTTACACAGTTATACACAGACACTGCCATTTTAATTTGCATTCACCTGAAGACTAGTACCTTTTTCATGTTTATGAGCCACTTGTACAGCCTCTTTTTTTTTTTTTTTGTTTTTTTTTTGTGGTACGCGGGCCTCTCACTGTTGTGGCCTCTCCTGTTGTGGAGCACAGGCTCCAGACACACAGGCTCAGTGGCCATGGCTCACGGGCCCAGCTGCTCCACAGCATGTGGGATCTTCCCGGACCGGGGCACGAACCCGTGTCCCCTGCATTGGCAGGCGGACTCTCAACCGCTGCGCCACCAGGGAAGCCCCAGCCTCCTTTATTAAGTACCTTTGTGAATTTCTTGCTCATTTTTCTGTTGTGTTTTTCTTATTGTTCAGCAAGCATTATTTATATCTTTGACACGCGTAGTTCTTCAGATGTCTGTTGTATCAATATTTTCTGTTCCATGACTTGTCTTTTCACTCTCTTGACAGTGTTGGATGAGGAAGAGAAATACATAATTTTAATGTGGTCCACTTAGCAAGGTTTTTCCTTTACAGCTAGCATTCCTTGTACCTTGTGTAAGAAGTCTTCGCCTACCTCAAAGTCATGAAGATATTCTTCTATGATTTCTGCTGAAATGTTACCTTTCATATTTATCTATGTGTCCTATAGATATGTTCAAGGTCAATTTTTTTTGCACATGGGTATCCTACTGAACTAGCATGATTTATTGAGAAGTCCATCCTTTTCCCCACCGCATACCCCTTTCTCATAAATCACCCAATGCACATAGGTCTGCTTCTGGACCCTTTATTCTCTTCTGTTGATATACTTGTCTATTCTTGCCCCTATACCACACTATCTTAATTAGTAGAGCTTTATAGTATATTGATAACTAGTAACCGGATGTCTGGAGAAGCCCGCTCAGGGTGCTGAAACAGAGGTTGGATGATTCCACTGGAGGCGTTGAATGTGGTATAGAAGAGAAACTTTTATGAGACCACATCTGCAGTCTTTTTCTAACCATGAGATGCTATGATTCTGTTGAAGCACCAGTGCTTGGGAGTTTTCTCAAAGCTCTAGAACAAATCAATAGCTGAGACTCTGTCAGTGATTTTCTGGACAGTGTTTCAAAACACCTAAAAGTGACAGTTAAAACTCAGGACAATCATGAGTAGAAAAGGTATCCTTTAGCATCCAAACATGGAGCATGTAAAACTCTAGAGACGGGCTTCCCTGGTGGCGCAGCAGTTGAGAGTCCGCCTGCCGATGCAGGGGACACGGGTTCGTGCCCCGGTCCGGGAGGATCCCACATGCCGCGGAGCGGCTGGGCCCATGAGCCATGGCCGCTAAGCCTGCGCGTCCGGAGCCTGTGTTCCGCAACGGGAGAGGCCACAACCGTGAGAGGCCTGCGCCAAAAAAAAAAAAAAAAAAAACTCTAGAGACTACCAGAGAAAAGGATTAAACCTCTTTCAAGTAAATTAATGTAAATTTCAAGTAAATTAATGCATTTCAGACAAGATAGAAGGTAATGAGGAACAGATACGAATTTGTCATGCACTCAACATATGGTTGCTTTTATTAACCCTTAGTCTCGAGTCAGTGTGTGGAGAAAGCAGGGCCTTGCATTGGCACACCATAGAGAGATTAAAAAGTTAAAAAAATGTGGATTTTTTTCAGGTATTTTGTTTTGTACCAGTTGAGTCTAAGGGTATTATTAAGTAGCGGATGTGTTGGGCAGTTAAACTAGGCGTATTGACCTAGCTGTGACTCACCCAGCTCTCCATACATGATTAAAATACAAATAAGTCACAGAAAGAGTGAACTCATCCGTAGCCTTGAACCACAGCACAAAAACTGTCCTGTGCAAAATTTGGTTCCATTTCATCTCGTGAATTTTCCACCCCTGTTTATGTCAACCATGGTGAAACACTGTGGCTTTGAAAAGGATAAACAACGTTTGGTTTCTGTTGCAGCAAAACAATACCCCCAACACTCAATAAATCAAAACTGTACTGGCAAAAATCGAACAATGCCATCATTTGCTGAAACGTCTAAAATCCTCAAATTGGTCTGAGTGTTTCTGTAAGCAATTTAATCAATCAGTGTTAGCGAAAGTATGTGTTAGTCACCCACAGTGGACTCAGGACAGGGCTAGGTGAGTGAGATTCTCAAGGAGAATCACACGTGGTGTCTACATACACACATATACACACAAACACACACACACACGCCACTTCTTAATTCAGTGAAAAAAATACATACTCTTTAAATAACTGAACACTCAACCAAGGGGCATTATCTCTCTCTCATCCTTGTCCCTCCAGCATCATAGCCCTCTATATGCTATTGTTACAGTTGTTCTTTCAATGCCTGTCTCCTAGACTGTTGCTTCTTGAAATTCTTTTGTGCATAAAAATTATCTAGGGATATTGTTGAAATGAGGTTTAAATTCAGTAGGTCTGGGGTGGGACCTGAGATTTTGCGTTTCTAACTCTCTGCCACATGAAGCCAGCGCTGCTGGTCCAAGTGCTGCATTTTGAGTAACAAAGCTCTAGGCTGAGCTCCGTAGGACCTCGTTGTCCTGCCCACCACTGTAACTCCAGGACCTACCATGGAGCCTTGATGAATAATGTCAAGCGAGAGAAGAAGTAAATGAATACCTGTTTAAATAAACAGTACTTACGATTTGCATTTATCAGTACATTTTTATATGCATACACATGAGAAAAGTTTCTTAGTATGGGCATAAATACAAAGCTAGGCAACATCACAGTCCAATGAAGAAAGCCTGATGCAAGGGTATAGGAAGTAAAGTAGACACAAGAGTAGTATTAAATTATACAGGGTTTTGAAAACCAGGCAAAGGACTGGATACTATGTGAGAAATAAAGAACAGATCAGAAAATGTGTAAATAGGAGAGTTATGGGCTGAAAGTTTTCCTCTGAAACGCTTAATTTGATAGCAATGGACAACCTGGGCAGAAAAGGAGCAGGCAGCATACTGTTGCATTAATCCAAAGAGAAGATTAAAAGGTCCCAGACTAGCTTCCAGGCAGTCAGGAAGGAGGACGAACTGATGAATACCGTCCATATTTCAATGGTATAATCAGTTCTCTTCCTTTATGTCAGATGGCAATGGCTCTGACTCAAGTCAGCAGAGCACTGTGACTAGCTGTATTCATATGAAGGTTTAGAACTCAGGTAACTAGCACATAGGGCTTTGTCAGTCATGAGGTCATATGTGCCCAGAAACAAGGTCCAAGTGACAAGGTCTCCTTGCTTCCCGGCTCTCTCCCTACAGTTTGCTCTGCACACTTCAAATATAGACCTTAGGGCTTCCCTGGTGGTGCAGTGGTTGAGAGTCTGCCAGCCGATGCAGGAGACACGGGGTTCGTGCCCTGGTCCAGGAAGATCCCACATGCCGCGGAGCGGCTGGGCCTGTGAGCCATGGCCACTGAGCCTGCGCGTCCAGAGCCTGTGCTCCACAACGGAGAGGCCACAGCATTGAGAGGCCCGCATACCGTAAAAAAAAATATATATATATAGCCCTTTAATCACCTTGACCAGACTCTAGTAATTCTTCCCCATCACTTTAGGATAAAGCCTAAGCCTATTAATGTGGGCTTCAAAGCCCTTTAAAATCTGGCCCCTCCTTTCCTATCCTTGTCTGTATCCATATTTGTATCTCTGTGTGTATGTGTCTGTTCCTCTTCCTCCCTCTCTCCCTCTCTCCCTCCCTCCCTCCCTCCCTCTCTCTCTCACCCCCCCTCCCCCCATATTGTGGCCTCTCTTATGTTCTGTTCCATTCCAAACTCCTGGACCCTGTTTGAATTTTCACCTTGCTGTCCCTTTGTCTGGAGAGTGCACCCCGCCCCTTCTCAGGCTAGTGGACTCATTCTCCACAACCCAGCTCAAATATCACTTTCTCAGGAAAGTCTCTCCTGATCTCCTCCACTCCACTTGCTAGGACAATCCGTAGCTCTTACCTCAGAACCCGCATGTATTTTTCACATATTTCAGTTAATTCTCAGGACATTATCTGTGATTCTACAATTCTTCTCTTTTCCTCAACTAGAATGTAAGCTCCCTAAGAGCAGAGCCCAATTTTCACTCGTCTCTATATCTCTATTTCCAGCAGAGGGACTTGGTGCATGGTGGTCATTCTGTAATGTTCTATGTCTGTATACGGCACTCATGAAAGTCCAGCAGTGTCGTTAAGGTCCCCGATAAGAAAAGAGAAATATACGCAGGAGTGCCTTGATCGTGGCATGCCACACAGAGTGTGAGTAATCTAAAGCAGAAGCCAAAGGAATCCACACCACAGGACGCAAGTCAGGAGACCCTGTAGATAGCTACAGACACCAAGACCATGGACAGCTACCAGCAAGTGGGCCTAACTTGGCCCTGTAATCTGAATTTGCCAGGACCACTGTTGTACTTTTGGCAGACCAATGAAACTTAGCGGAGCACTATTTGCAAGCCACTGACATATACCATGTGAATTACTGTAGAAATTATATATCTTATCGTGTTCCCTAGACTGCCTACTGCCACTTCATTACAGGATAACGAGCAGACAACCGTTTATTCATGTGACACCAAATTATTCATTTTCTGTAAATGTCAATTAAAATGAAGTGATAATACAAATACACTTTACTCTGAGATAGAGCCATTCCTAGAATGAACAATCAAGTTAGGCTAATTAAATTCTGATCTAACCGCATCAGGAGAGTACGGCATTTAAATCCATCTACTCTGATAAAGGCGTCCATCATCTCTGTTGTACCCATCTCAGTTTTCATGGGTCTCAGTGTCTCAACTCAGACAATACCTATATTAAGGGGTCCATCAGAATCTGAAGGGGTGGACATTTTACAGCAGCTCCCTTTGCCAGATCACCTCTCTCAGGGGAAATAAAGTGAATGAAGGCGACCTGAGTTACTTTTAAAGGCTCAAGAAGAGTTACTTCTCCTTAGCAAATGAAATATTTTTTTAAAAAACCTGATGATCCCATGATGACCTCAGTCTCCTTCACACTACCACAGTGCTTGGTCATTACGCCCCTTGGTTCACCCTCCCCAGGGAACAACTGGAGTTTAATTAGGTCCATTTCCCTATAATTTTGTTGGTATTTTTTTAACAGTTGAATGAGAGAAGAAAACAGTTGCCATTTAAGTCTTTTTTCCAACCATTAAGATCTTCCTTATCTTTGGTATTTTATATAAATTTGGCCCCAGATTTTCTTCCTGGTCCCATCCTAAGTTTGAAAAAATAAATATGCAAAGATTCTCTAGTAATGAATATCATTAGCCCTCAATGATGTATGTAACAAAGTGCTAGATAGTTGCAGGGAAGAACAATATTTATTCAATATTCAACAAATGTTTACTGAGGGCTCACTAAGTGCCTACAGAAGAATTGAGAGGCATGGTTCTCCTCTATAAAAGAGATAGGAGGAAAAGGGAGACCCTGCATTTATTGAAAATTTACCATGAGGTATACCGTGTTCTAGAATTTACATGTTATCTCACTTAATGAACTTCCAATTTAGCTAAGGAAAAATGAGGAAGGATGATGATGATAATAGTAATAATGATAACATTTGTTTAATACCATGCACATGGCACTGTTAAGCACAGTACAGCATGGCACTGTGCTTCTGCGTGCATTATCTATTTAAATTCTTAGTAACACTATGTTAATCTGTAACAACCCTATACCTCGGAGGTAGGTATAATTACCCCTGCTTTAGAAACAAACAACTGAGATTCAAAAAGGTGAGGGAGCTTTCTTAGGTCACAAAGCTAATAAACTAGGGGTAGGGAGCCCAGATTTTAAGTCAGGTCTGACTAACTCCAAAGTGTGTCTCCTTAACTGTCCACTATATTGTCTCCTTTATAAGTCACTTAGAAATACCAAGATCGGCCATATTCTGACCTGAACTCCACAGAAAGGCATCTTTTGTCCCATTTAAGCTGAACTGTTTACTATTTCCACTCCTATCTGTGCCCTTTTCTGCTCCTTATTGGTGGTCACTCTTTGAGTTCTTGTTCTTCATGGTAGAGGAAGGGCCTGAACTTGGCATTGAAGAATGAACAGGATGTCAGTGGTGAGGGAAGGAAAAGTTGGCTCAAGTGAGGAGCGTGCCAAGCTCACAGTTCTAAAGAAGGAATAAATATGGCGTGTGTGACCTAAAAGTGAAGCCAACGGAGATAATTTCTGGGATCGTGGGGTGGCGTGGAGAGAAGGTGAAGGGCCCAATCTGTTCTGGCTCCTGCCTGTGTCTCCAGCCTCAATTCAGAGCACTTCTCTCTCTCTCCCTCCCTCTCTCTGTTACAGCCCTACCAGCCTCCCTTTGGTTCCTGAAATGTACCATGCATTGCCTTGTTAGCTCAGGACATTTGCTTTGCAGTTCTACCTGCATGTTTCCCTCCCCTGCCCCACTTTCTCTGATGTTCACAGTAGGGATTAAGTAACATTACATTATGGGCTTCCCTGGTGGCGCAGTGGTTGAGAGTCTGCCTGCCGATGCAGGGGACATGGGTTCGTGCCCCGGTCCAGGGGGATCCCTACTTGCCGCGGAGTGGCAGGGCCCGTGAGCCATGGCCGCTGAGCTTGTGCATCCGGAGCCTGTGCTCCGCAACGGGAGAGGCCACAACAGTGAGAGGCCCGCGTACCGCAAAAAAAAAAAAAAAGTAACATTACATTATTATACACTAAGTGACCTTCACCCATGCTGTAATGTAAGCTTCACAATTCCTGTGTATGTAACTTCCTATCTACCAGCAGATGTCTCGCATCCAGCCCAGTGTCCGGCTAAAAGCACATGCTCAGATAGTATTTGTTGAATGAGGGGTTTCCCTCACCAAGGATTTCTCTAAGAACAGAGACTGCCCTAGTGTTTCACCTTAGTAATTGTGTAACTACCAAATTATGAAAGAAGGAAGGGAGGGAGGGAGGGAGAGAGAGAGAGAGAGAGAGGGAGGGAGGGAGGGAGGGAGGGAGGGAGGAAGGAAGGAAGGAATGAAGAAGGAAGGAAGGAAGGAAGGAAGGGAGGAAGGAAAAGAAAGAAAAAACAAAGAAAAGAAAGAAAGAGAAAGAAAGAAAGAAAGACGGAAAGGGGGGGAGGGAGGGAGGGAGGAAGGAAGGAAATTGCTAAGGTAAGGTAGTATCTACCTTCATAGTTGTATCTGCTTCCAAGGTCTCAACCAGGGTGGACACGTTATCCCTATCTGTAGTGCAGGACAGGCTCAGTCTGCAACCCCAATCAGTCCACCATGTTGTTATTTAAATGTACTGTTCCAGACCCTATGTTATGCATAAGGGAGGGATACAGTGCTAGTGAGGCACAGTCCTGCCCCCAAGGAATTCACAGTCTAGTGACCAGGCCACCGCAATGCAGTGTGATGTGCACTATGTCAGAGGAAGAGCAGGATGTTATGGGAGCACAGAGCAGTGACCTAAACCCAGATTAAAGGATAGGCCATGGAAGGCTTTCTAGAGGAAGCTAAATTTAGGCTAGGACTGGAAGAATGAGTAGACATTACTCAAGGAAAAAGTCAGGAAAAGAGTGTTTCAGGCAGGAAGGACAGCACATGCCTTGTAAGCTATTGTCAGGAACTTGGGTCTTTTTTATTTTTTGTGATAAGAACACTTAACACGAGATCTACCCTCTTAAGAAATTTTTGAGTGTACAATACGTTATTGTTGACTGTAGGTACAGTGTTCCATAGTAACTCCCAGGAGCTTACACATCTCACTTAACTGGAACCTCATGCCAGTTGATTAGTAACTCTCCATTTCCCCCTCCTCCCAGCCCCTGGCAACCACCACTGGGAATGTTAGAACAGGAAAATGATTTGATCTGATTTACATTTTTAAAGGATCTCTCTAACTCGCTGGTTCTCGGTCAGGGATGATTTTGCCCTCAAGGAGGCAAGGTCTGGAGATATCTGGAGATATTTTTGGTGGGCAAAACTGGGAGAGGGGGTCACCGGAATCTAACGTCGCCAGTCTAAACACCCTGCAATGGACAGGACATCCTCCCACCACAAATAACTATCTGACCCCAAAATATCAATAGTTTGGGGGTTGAGAAACAAACCCTGCAAGCTGTTGTATGAAGAATATAATATTACAATATTACAGATTTAAAGAAGGGAGACCAGATAGGAGGATACTGTATTCGTTTAGGCAAGAAATGATGGGTTTGGAGTAGGGTGATAGTCGTGGAGTTGGTGAGAAGTGGTGTCTGACCCAGACTGTATTTTGAAGGTGGAACCAATGAGATTTCTGATGCGTTGGAGACCGGGTGTGACGGATAGAGAGCGGTTAATGTTTCAAGTCTCAGTAACTGAAAGAATAGTGATGACATTTACTGAGAGAGGGAACATTTGTGGAGGAACAGGTGTGGAATGGAGAGAAATCAAGGGTTCAATTTGGAACATGTTAGGTCTGAGATGTTTGTTAGACGTCCAAGAGGAAATACAGAACAGGCTCATGACCCTGGAGGTGAGGGAGAAGGTCCAGACTAGACTTCAACATTTTAGGAATCATGAACATGCAGTCCGTAAAGCCATGGGACTGGACGAGGTTACCTTGGGGATGAGCCTAGACAGTAAAGAGGAGAGTTCCAAGCCCTGGACCCTCGAGCATTTAGAGGTCATGAAGAGCCATGAAAAGGGACTAAGAAGGAGCAGCCAGTGAGAGAGAAGGAAAACCAAAAAAGTCTGGTGTCCTAGAAACCAAGTGAAGGGAGTATATGTCAAAGAGGACGGTGTAAACACCTATGTCAAAGGTTGCCAAGAGATCGGATAAGGAGGGAACAGGAAACTGGACGCTGGGCTGTGGCAAAAACTATGAGCTAATGGAACTCACTGTGTTTAGGAAAGTGGAACAGGCCTATAATGTAAAGGTTATTTGTTTAATTCTTTCTGCAAAAAGTCTGACCTCAAGCTTCTGTGTCTTCTAATCAGAAATGCATTTGTATATGCTGGTATGTTATGCCCCTCTGCAGTCGTTTCCATGAGAGAAGAAGCAGTAAGCCAAGTGAAACCTTTGATTAAAATTTATATAGACTGAAGTTGGACAGAGAATCTGGGCAGAGGCAAGAGCCTTTTTCATATCATCGAGATGTGATGAATCCATATGATAGTGATTTATGCTTCCAGTTTATCAAGAAGACAGACTCAGCCTGTAGCCTTGCGTATGACCTCTGGGGTTTGGGGATGGCTGAACCCAGAACTCATTTTAATGACATCTCCCTAGATTCAAAGAAGCTTCATTTATCTCTGGTGCTTTAACTTTGAGAGTCTCATCCTGATTATCTTTAATGGTGTAAAGTACAATTCCCTAGAGTAAGATCTGATCACACCTTTTGTGTTCTCTTAATTTTCCAGCCCCTTCACATCTCTGAATAAGAATTTCCCTGAGAAAACAGAATGGACCCTCTAATCCTACATCAATCAAACTCAATCTCTCACCCCCGCCCTTCCTCAGTTATTTGCAGAAAATATTCAACTAGGCAAGAACAAGGTACATACATAGCCCCTTGACCAGGTTTTGAACTAAGTTAATAATCTTAGGGGTAGGCTTTTGGGTTAGGCTTGAGCACGTATTGGAGATTATTAGAAAATGGTCTTCTCTTTCGCTCTATCAGTAAAATATATAAGAGACCGAATTAATAAGGTCCAGGGTGTACTGGGTTGGGTTGGAAACCTCTGAAGGCTAGAGTAGGTCAATCTTCAATTGGACGGTAGGGGTGGTGACATATGGCAAACACACAACATATGATCTTAATCATAATAACAATTACGACCACTTTTTAACCAGCATCTCCGAGCATTATCTCATTTAATCTTTATAATAACCCTTCGAGTTAGCAATTTTAACTATTCCATTTTTACAGATAAAAATGTGAGGCTCAAAAAGCTTACAGAGATTGCCCAAGATCACACAATGAATAAATGGCAAAGCTGGAGGTCAAACCCCAGTCTGGTTGCAAAACCCACCGGGTCAATTACTGTGTTATCCTTCCAAAGCAATACAGTAGAAAGAACCCTCAGCCTGAGGCCAGGGATTTGCCTTCTAAACCTAGCTTCAACATTAATTTGGAGGGCGACTTTGAGAAAAGTCATTTAATCTCTCTGAGCCTCAGCCTGGCTTTCCTCACCTGTAAAGTAATCAGGACCACACTGATGATCCCCAAGGCACCTTCTAGCACTTCTGTCTCTGATTCTAACTCATGATATCAAAACTTTCTGTCCTCTCACGTGTAAGGAATGTTTTCATTTTTGAAGCACAGTCATCTGCTATTATATTTGATCTTTACAACCACCATGAGGCAGGCAAGCATTATCCCCTCTCTTGTGTTTTATGTACAGATGGGGAAACAGACTGGAAATGAAGTAGGTACCTTTTCCATGGTTCTCACATCTGCTCCCCAGTCAACTGCTCTAATATACCAATTATCTCTCCCTCTTCGTTAGCTAAAGCATTTTTCTCCCCCCTGAGTTCCACCCCATTTCTCTTTCCCAGGAAGATTTTCAATACTAAATGTTAATTGTTAAGAAGCTAAAAGAAAATACACAGAGGTCCCCATCCCCACCAGGGTACAGGGGCTGAGAGACAGGAAGAGTAGTGAGGGTCAGTTCCAGATTCCCAGGAATAGTGCCTGAGTAACAGGGACTCTGGCTGAGCACCCATCCAGATAGATGAGAAGGAGGAAACAGTGGACATTTCTAAAGGTAGGGAAATGTAAAGACGTAGATGTCATTATCCAGGGTGGTGTGGTAGCTGGTTCTACAGCAGCAGTTGCAGGAAAGATCCTACTGGAATATTTGCTCTTCCTAATGCCCCCCGTGTCAGAGTACATTTCCATTCTCTTCTGAGATGCTCCAACCAGAATCCTGGGAGGTAAGGGTAGGGAGACAGGATAGCCTAGGGCTTAAGGGTAAACTGTGGACTCAGACTAGCTGTGTGTTGATGAGAAGACACCTAACCTCACCAAGCTTCAGTTTCCACATGCCTATAATGGACCTAAATCTTCCTTCATAGCATGTAATGAGGAATAAATATAGACATCTTATAGAATGCCTGGCACAAAAGAGTCACTCAAAAAATAGAGCCCTCAGAAAACTAGTGAGCCCTCTCCTTCACCCTCTATGTCCAGTCCATCTTCCAGGAGAAATTCTACCTCCTAAACCTACTTAAATCTACTCACTGTTTCTCCACCCTTGCTGCTACCACATGGTCCAAGTACTCATCAACCCTGATCTGGCTCCTGCCATACTGCTTTCTCATCTCCATGCCTCCATTCTTGTTGCCGCATGGCTCCCAGTTCATTCTTCAGTCTACGTGGTAGAGTGATTTCACCAAACATGTGCATCGACTCATGCTACCTTCTGCTTTTCATCCCTCACTGCCTTTCTGCCACAGACTTTCTCCAGTACCCCAGGACCCTGCGTGGCCTCTTCCTCAGCCTCGTTTGCCATCACTCTGCACCCTCCCCACTAAGGTTTCTACTGTATCCCTCTGTCATCCCTCCACTGGGGGGGGGGGGGGGGGGGGGAGAATTAACCCTTTCACTCCCACATCTTTGATTCTTATTTTTTTCTGTGCCCATAACAACCTTCCCTGCAACACAGCTTTCCCCGGTAAGCCAGTTCTTTAGGTCTCTGTTTCAGGTCCTTCCCCTGGTAAGCCTGGAAAGGAAGTATCGTCAGCACAAGACCCAGCACACAGAAGGGACTTGATAAAAATCTGTTGAATAAATAGCAAGAGTGACAGCATCAAAGCTGATTCAACATTAACTCCTTAAATCCCTACAGACTGAGGACAAACTGGGCTCCCAGTCTGGGCCAGGGTTGAGCTTCTAGGTTAGGTCAGGACCCAGAGCTGTGAGACATACAATAATGCAGGCTCTTCCCTGACATTTCCACTGGGCCAAGAGCACACAGGCAGTCAATGACAAGTGACCTGCTCAGACCCTGGAGGCCAGACAGGTACCTAAGACACACGCCCGTCCCATAGGCTTCCCTTCCTCACGTAAACCCAACCAGTGAGACACAAGACATCCCTTATGGGAAGAAGTTTTATCACATCTCTGGAAAATTCTTTTCTTATCAGCCATAGCTTTAAAAGCTTACATTTTCACGACTGCTGATTAGAACTGTCAATTTAGTACAAATCACTGGAAGAAGTGGAATCTCTTGGAAGGGAACAGAGAGACTATGAAACTACTTTGGCAATTTTCAGAGTGGCTTATGAGGTATATTGTTGATGATCTTATTAATCTCTTTTTCAAATATATGCTGATAGAGAGCTAAATTCTCTATAATAAACTAGGAAAGCACATGCAAATCCCTATTAACACACTAGTTTGGGGAACACATGTCGGGGGATATAAGCAGAGAACAAATGGTTGCCGTCTAAAGTGAATTTTGTTTTCAATTCTATGTTTAATCCAAGGAACATCTGTTGAGCGCCTAATACGTTAGGGACGACAAAGGAATCAAAGCTGAAGATCCTACCCCTGACCTCCAGTTGCTTGTGATCTAGTTGTGCAGAGGTAGAGGAGGACAACTCTAAAAACAGGCAGCACATGAGGCAGAGAGAGGAGGCCTGGAAGGAGAACATGAGAGCAGGGAGGGAGGAGAGCTTGTTCTCTGCTGCATCCTTGGCACAGTGTCAGGTACATCACAGCATGTGATAGAATTGCAGCAGAGATGAAAGAAGGATGGAAGGGCAGTTGGGTCCTAATTCCAATCCTATCACTTAGAAAATATATGACCAATCACTGAGTCTCAAGCTCTTTATCTGTAAAATGGGAACTGTGATGAAAACTTCTTCTTGGGAAACGGTTCTGGGTAAGAACTCATGGTTGCCATGAATGCTGTCCAGTAGATATGCCCAGCTCTCTTCCTCTTGCATACAGGGTAGGAAGATTGCTCATCCCTTTCCATATTGATGCTAGGTGCTACCATTTTATTTCTTCTGGCCAATGAAATATGAACGGAAGTGGTATGTGCCACTACTGCGAAGAAACTTTAAGAGCCAGCATGCAACTGGGGATGTTCCAGGTGACAGCTGCTATGTCAGTCTTGGCTCCAGAGGGAGGGTTGAGGGGAAAACAGCCCCCAATCAACCTGCCTTATACACATGTGGCATGAGCAACAAATATACCTGAAAAGACAAAAAGTGTTGGCAATGATGTAGAAAAATTAGAAGGCTTCTTCACTGCTGATGGGAATGCAAAATGGGTGTAGCCACCATGGAAAATCGTATGGAGGTTCCTCAAAAACTTAAACATAGAACTACCATATGATCCAGCAATCTGACTTTGGGGTATTTATCCAAAAGAACTGAAATCAAGATCTAGAAAGAGATATGTTCACTGCAGCAGTATTCACAATAGCCAAGATATGGAACAATCTAAATGTCCATCAATGGATGAATGAATACAGAAGATGTAGTATATACACATAATGGAATATTATTCAACCTTCAAAAAGGAAATTCTGCCGTATGTGACAACACGGATGAACCTTGAAGATATTATGCTAAGTGAAATAAGCTAGCCACGGAAGGGCAAATGTTGCATAATTCCAGCTATATGAGGGGTCTAAAAATAATCCAATACAAAGAATCAGAGTGCTATAGTAGTTGTCAGGGAGTGGGTGGGGGAGGGGGGAATGGGGAGTTGCTAGTCAATGGGCATAAAGTTTCAGTTAAGCAAGACAAGTAGGTTCTAGAGACCCGTTTTACAACATTGCACCTATAGGTTACTGTATTGCATATTTACAAATTTGTTAGGAGGGTAGATTTCATATTGAGATAATAAAATAATAAAATAAAAATTTTATTCTTGCCATGATAAAATAAAATTCTTGCCATAATAAAATAAAATTTCACAAAAGAGAAATACACCTGTTGTTCAAAGAAAAGATCTGGGGATCTTTTGTGATCACAGCATAACACACCATAGCGTACAGAACTTAATAACGAGAGAAAACCCTTCATACAACCTAGGGTTTAAACAAACATAATAGCTAGCAAAGGGACAAAAGAAAAGGTGCTGCATTGGAAGAGACTGCACCTGACTGAAGGGGTTGGGAAAATCTTGGAGAAAATGTCATCTGAGATGGATTTCGAAGTTGGAAAACATATCTGGGGTCATACGTAGAGAAGTAAGAAGAAGATAAGAGGTATGCACAAATGAAAGCACTCAGACTGGACAGGGAAGATGAGTGTGGCCAAGCAGTGAATGACTTATAAAAATAACAGTGAGAAAAAATAGCACGGATTAGGCACTTCCTACATGCCCGTATCTGTCCTACATGATATACATGTATTTATTCTTCACAGCATCCCTGTATTCATTTTCTATTGCTGCTGTAACAAAACTTAGCAGCTTAAAATAACACACATTTGTCATCTTACAGTTCTGTAGGTCGAAAGTCCAGTACAAGTCTCACCGCGCTAAAATAAAGGTGGCAGCTGGGCTCTGTTCCTCTCAGAGGGCTCTAAGGCAAAACCCATTTCCTTGTTCCATGAGGTTGTTGGCCATTTTAAATTCCTCTGGTTGTAGGACTGCGGTCCTTGCTGGCTTTCAGCTCAGGGCTCTTCCCAGCTTCCTCATTCCTTGGTTCATCGTCCTCCTTCCCTATCTTCAAAGCCAAAAATGGAGGATGAAGCCTCTTACACACTTTAAACCTCTCCTAGCTATTCTCTGCCTCATCTCATCTCTGAGGAACTCTCTTCCTCTTTGAAGGACCAATGTGATGATACTGAGTCCACCTGGATCACCCTGCTTTAAGGTCCCTAACGGTAATTCTATCGGAAAAGTCTTTTTCACCATAGGATGGGACACATTCACAGGATCTAGGGATTGGGGCACAATGTGTTTGGGGGGCTGATTTTCTGCCAACCACATCCCATTTTGTAGGTGAGGAACTGAGGCTCAGTGTGGTTCGGAAACTTGTCCAAGGTCACCACGTAGCTCTTGGCAGAATGGCTTTTGCTTCCAAGCAGGCTCACACTAGAGCCTTTACTCTCAACCACTGACTTCAATCAGAGAACATAAAGGGGAAAAGCAGAGGACTAGGCTAGAACAGATGTTGGGGTAGGGATTTATTGTAGCCATCCTCAAACGGCAGACAAGAGACAGATGGTTTAAAGGAACCTGGTTTAAATGGATGGTTTAAATCACTGCATAGTGATTTCCAGTCATACTTCAGTTTTCTATTGCTGTGTAACAAATTACCACAAACTTATGAGTTTAAAACAATACCCATGTATTACCTTACAGTTTGGTCTAAATTTGTGATCGGTCTTTTACAATATTTTTAAAGAAACACGGTTTTATTATTATAACTTTAGGCAACAATTTGCTCTATGACCACCACTTTGCAGAGCGAAGATTCTGAGGAAACATGATTTTATGACTATGTAAGAGTTATGGATATATCCAGGATATCAGTTTCTCAAAAATGGGTGCTCCTAAAGTTTTGACATCAGTTTGTGATGTCGTAGAATAAATGATTCCTCACACAATCATGATTCTGCTATTAATTAGCTTAAGAAATATCTTCTTCTATAGGTAGCTCAGAGGAAGGCATTACAAATGCCTACATAGGAGTTTCAAGTTCACTCAACAAATGTTGAGGCTGTGTTGGGTTCTAGAGAATTATGAAGAAGTCTAAAAGCCCATAATGATTTAATATTATATGATTTAATAATGATTTAATAATATAATGCAGTGCTAACAGTGCAAAAGAGCAGAAGAAGGAGTGGTACTGTGAAGGGGAAAACAGAAGAGTTCAAAGAAATGAGAAGTGAGGGGAGGAAGCAGCAGTCTGGAAGGCCTCTTGGAGGAGGTGACACTAGTAGCTGGACTTTTAATCGTTAAATACAGAGTCCATGCCCTAGCTTCAGATGCTCTGCTTGATCTAGTCCTTTCCTCACTCTCCAGACTCATCCTATGGCTTCCAATTACCTTGAACACACGAAGCCTTTCCTGCCTTCAAACCTTTGCTCTTTCCATCTCCTCTGTCTAGAACGCTGCTCCATCAGGTTCTTCACACAATCTGGATCATTCTCAACCCTCAGCTCTCCGCTTAAATGTCACCTGCCCAGAGAGACTGTCCCTCACCTCCCTATCTACATCAGTCCCTTCCGTCCCTCCCCCTGACCCCCTGCCGCCCACCAAATTAGTGAGGAAAGATTAACAACAGTATTCAATGGCCGACAGGAGGAGGTATTGCTATTATCTCCGTTTTACAGATGAGTGAGCTGAAACTCAGAGAGACTAAGGCACTGTCCCAAGGTCACACAGTAAGAGAAGAAGTTGGGATTGGAGCCCAGGTTGGATGATCCCATAGTCCATAATTTTAACTACTATATTCTAGGTTTTCTATGTATTGTAACTATTATAGGTATTCATTTAGAAACTCAGAAAAGAGAAGGAAGAAGGCAGGAAAAAAAGACAGCCCATAATCCAGCCACCTAGCTGACTCTTGTAGTACTTCCAAACACTCATCTCCGCCAAAGTTGAGTTTTCAAATGTGGCCATACAGTATAGTCTGTTTTATAACCTGGTTTTTCACAACTGAAACAGCAATTGAAAACCTCTTGCCATGGCATCTTTCATTTCAGAATTGTAGTAGCTGTTTGTACCAGGTATCTCCTCTGGTCCAAGTGGCCAGTGAAGCATATTACAGCTCATCCTCACAACAATGCTTGTAGGTTGGTCCTGTTATTATCCCCATTCCACAGATAGGTGAAACTGAGGCTCAGGATATGAGATAACTTGCCTCAAATCACCGTTAATGAACAGAAGGGGTGGAACAGGAGGTCAGTACAGCTTCTGAACTCCTACTTCATAATTGTCTTCAATGTCTCAGAACTGAGTGTTCCTTTGATGAAATGATTGGGAGGGTTTGGGGTGAGGGAAGGAAGGGAGGCTGTTCCCTGCCTCCAGGGCTGCCCTGCCAGCTTGGTTGGGGATATGTGGGTGGGAGGGTCTGAGTCTGCAGGGAACTGGGTAGGGTGAAAAAATACCTGACAAATGAGGATTTTCAACTGGTTATTTTAAGTAAAATAACTCCTTGTAATACGCGCCATGTGCTGGAGCAAACCAAACGTTAACTAAAGGAGAAGCACGCGCTGTGATTTTCTCTCCCATTTGCTAATGGGTCGGGGTCTATTTTTAAAAAGCCCACAGCATCCCACAATTAAATCTGCTGCCCACTCTAAGGACTTCAAGTGCCAGATAGGTTAGGCCACAGATGACCATTCAGGCCCTCACCTGGCCCACCGAGGCAGGGACCCAGGCCCCTAGAACCCATCTCACTTCTGAAAACAGCTGGTGGATCAGCAAAGAGTAGGAGCTCTCGGGAGGGCTCTGGATACAGGGAAAACATATGTTTGAGCATTATGGGCTGGCCAGCAGGCAGCTAGCTATAAAAAGAGTGGTTTCTTCTAAGAACTTACCCCAAAATATGTATGTGGAGGAAGTCCCATTTTTAATACAAGTGTTGTGCCACCACTCCTTTGTGTCTAGGAACTGTGGGTAAGTGGTGCTTGGGACCTGACAAGGTCAACCTTGAGAGAGTTGGCGGTCCTGGTTCAAGCTGGACCCCCTTTCAGCACAATGAAATCACACCACTGGAATTCGACGGACCTGGGTTCACATACAAGCTCCATCACTTGCTTTGTGAGCTTAATTATTTCATCTCTCTGACCCTCAGATTCCTCATTTATCGGAAGGGGGGTGGGATATGCCTACGTGGCCTGAAGAAAGCGATGGGGATTAGAAGAATGAATGTCAAGTTTTTTATGCAGTATCCAGTTCCAAGCTGGTACTCAGGGAACAGGGGCTGCTGAGTAGTTAATGTGCTTTGGGCATGTTCTTGTCCCATCTCCACACCCTAGCACAAGCTGTCCCTGCTCCAGGAAATACCTTTCTTTCTATGTCAGAGTGCTCAAAGCCTGCCCGCCCTGCACATCCCAGGCAAATGGCTCCTCCTTCAGCCCACCTTTCCAGATTTTTCCCAGTTGGGCATGGCTTTCCCCACCTGTGCACTTTCGTAGCACTTAATCAGTGATTTCCCGTGCTGTTCACCCAGTCCAGGTGTCACAGTTGCTTCTGTGTGGGTCACATTCATTCCATTAAACTGATTTTCTTAAGAAGAAACTTTTTAAGTATTTCTCATCAGGCTTGGTAGGTGGTCAGTATTCAATAAATATTGTGTAATCATTCATTTAGTCAGCCTATGTTCAATGAGCACCTACTATGTGCCAGGCACTCTGCTAGGTGCCAGGGATACAGCAGTGAATGACAAAGACCCCTTCCCTCTCTGAACTTCCATTTTAGTGGAAGGAGACAGGTAATAATGAGTAACCAAATCAATAAGTATATGATTATCTAAAGATCACATTAGACTTTGATAAATGCTATGGAAAAAAACAGGGTAAGATGAGAGAGATGGAGAACAGAGACAATACTTGAAGAGGTGTACCTGAGGAGATGATGTCTGAGCAGAAACCTGAAGGGTACGTGGAGGGAGGTTTGGGACAATTTCAGGGAAGTAAGTTCCAGGCAGAGGGAACAACTGCAAATGTCCTAAGGTGGGAAAGACTTCGGTGTGTTCTAGGAACTGCAACAAAGCCAGTGAGGCTGCAGCAGAGCCATGGCAGTAACGATGGTACCAGATGAGGTTAAAGGTGAGCCAGATCAGGCTGACCTCAGCAAGGCATTTGGATTTTATTCTCTAAGTGTGACAGACTTTAAGTGGGGTGAGGAACAACGTGATCCTACTTACAGTTTTAAACGGTCCCTCTGCCTATTGTGTGGACGTGGGTTGTACAAGGTCAAGAGAAGAAGCAAGGAAACGCGATGCTAATATCTAGTATCTAGAACGTTACCACTGACTATGGGGGATGATTGGATTTGATGGACTGGAGGTGAAGGTGAGGGAAAGAGATAAGTCAGCACTGTCGACCTGGCCTCTGGCTTGAACAGCAGTGGGGACAGTGGTGCCATTTCCTGAGATGAGGAAGATGGAGACGACTAATCATTCCTGTTCAGGAGAAGGACTGGAGATTGAAATTTACGCGTTCTTAGCATCTGTGTATATAAAGGGCATGGGCTTGGAAGAGATCATCTATGGAAAGATGGTAGACAGGGACGGGAAGAGGGCTAAGGCCTGAGTTCTGCACACAACAATAACTTAAGACTTAAGCGGAAAGGAAGAACCAGCAAAGGACACTAAGCAGGACCAACCTGCAAAGTAGGCGGACGCTGAGGAGAGTACGGCACCTAGAAGCGAAGTGGAGTGTTTCCAGAAGAAATCATCATCATCTCTACCACCACCACCACCATCATCGTCATCATAGCAGCGGCAGCATCACTATAGGTGACATCTTGAGTCCTGCTGTATCTGAGCTAGATGCAAAACATGACCTGCTCATCAAATTCTCACAGTTCATGACATGGAATTCAGTATCTCCATCTTCAGATGTGGAGACTGAAGCTTAGAGAGTGGACCAAAGAATTAGTAGATTTTTAAAAATGAACAAATTGATCTTCATTCTTTTGCAAACTGTGCCCACGCTACACTCCCATAGCTTACCTAAATGGAAAATAATAGGAACATGAAACCATCCCTCTTTGAAACATAGCTCTGCAAATTCTACAACAGTATACACTAGCTTACAGAGTGCTGGGCTTTCCTTGGAGCTTGTTGTCCAACCCCCAAGTTCCCCACCCTGAGACTCAGCACAGGAGTCCAGGGCCCGCCCCCTCCTGCGGGGCTGGAACACAGTGACCGGCAGCTGGGCAATTAACATGACTCACTCCTACTCTGCCAGGGAAGCGCTGAGTGATTTGCAGCTGGTCAAAATGGAATGCTTTGCCAGCCAGACACAGCCTCTCAGATGAAGTGGCCTCATCAGTGCAGACGTTGCATCTGGCCGGAGCTATTTACCCCAGTCTGAGAACCGTGATGCCCAATACCAAGTGAGCCTCTCTCTCTGAACATGGCTCAGCTGAGTAACTAGTCAAGATGGACCTTTTTTTCTCCCCAGAATTTAGAGATGGACTATCTGAGCCTCTGCCTTCATGCCTCTGTTTCCATTACTTTTTAAAAATAGCCATTTGAAGCAGATGACCAAGGGAAATAGGTTGAGCTCAGTGACCTCTCGAGCTCAGCTGAATGAAGGCACACAGGAGGTGTCCCTTCTGTCTCCTTCCTCTTGGGGATGACAGGACATGCTTTTGAAATAAAGAAGAAATGTCCATATCCAACCCCTTGCCAGAGATGTCGTGGAGAGGAGATTGGTGAGATCAGAAACTGATTCCTGTTTAATAACTTTCCACTCCTTACACTGGCCCCGTGTATCTACTTTTCGGAAGGCCCCCGGCCCTAGCACCTGCTCCCCTACCTCCAGCCAGGGCACTGCGCCAAACACTGTCTGCACATCTCCATCCTGGCAGAAGTGCTCTCTCTGCCAGGCACAGAGCTACATGCTTCACTGGTATTTTTTTTTCTTTTTAATTATGAAGAATACTTTTAAGATGAGTACTAACACTCCATTTTGTAAAGAAACAAGCACCAAGAGTTTCAATGACTTGCCCAATACCATACAACCAGTGAGTAATGAGGCAGGAGACTCCATCCTGTCGTGTGTGGCCCCTGAGCCCTATCTCTTAACCAATGCCTTCTCCCGTCTGCTTGAGGAAAGCACAAAAGTAACTGGCAAATGAATCATTCCAGTACTTTATCTGGGTGGCTGTGGGCAGGTACTAATAACTGGATGGGTGATAAAAAATGTCTAAGTCGTGTATTCACTTCGATCCAAGGTCTCTCAGACTCAGAGTAGGATTGAGGGAAGGAGTCACTAAATTATAGGCCACTGTCTACATCCAGCCTGCTGCCTGCTTTTGTGATGCAAGTTGTTTGGTACACGGCCACGTGCACGTGTGTATATCCTGTCTGTGGCTGCTTTCACACTACAACAGCAGAGACTATAAGGCCCGCAGAGCCTGAAATATTTACTACCCGGCCTTTTACAGAAAAAAAATGCTGGCCCCTCGTCTAGAAAGACAAATCCAAGCTGTGAGATTAGAAGTATACACTTAAAGGTCTGTGGTGAACCCGAATCCACAACCAGGACAGGTAATGCTAACTATCAGAACCCAAAAGATGGTCCCATCAGATCTTTACTATCTTCTCCTGGCATCAAGTTATGCATTTAATGCTATGCTTAGTGTGTCGTTAACCAAAGGAAAAAAAACAGCCTTTGTCAGAAGAGAGCAGCATCTAGCGGCCAGCATCTGGCTCCGGAGGCCACGTCTGGATGCATTCACCCGGTGGATGTGGACTGGCATTTGAGCATTTCCCTCGCTCACTGCCTCTGCCCCCGTGGATCGCCAAATCCTATCACTTTGATGTCTTCACCTCTTTAGTCATCCTGCTTCTCCCAATGTCTGTGGGAGACAGATTGGTGAGATCAGAAACTGATTCCTGTTTAATAACTTTCCACTCCTTACACTGGCCCCGTGTATCTACTTTTAGTTCAACCCATCACCATCAATGTTAATAAATACCATAGATAATCACAGTGACACCTTAAACCATCACAACAACGTGGTTAGAATCCTAAGAGCAGAATGATCGTGGTGTAACAGGAATACACAAGGGGCTGCTTGGTGCTCTGCTGGCAAAGGTGGGGAAGTGTACAGAGGAGGTGATATCCCACTCACCTTCTCCTTTTTATTTCTATCCATCTTGCTTCCTCCCACCCCTGCACCTGTTCTGCTTGGCAGTCTCCTACTCATACTTCAAAACCTAGCACAACTTTCTCCTCCTCCGGTAACTTTTCCCCACCCCTCTGCCAACAGAGTAACTAGCAAGCCCTTCTGTGTTCCCTTAGTGCTGCTTTCTTACTTGTCACATAATTAACATAATACTATAATGACTGTTTATGATATGGCTATAACATGGTGATAACGGCTTTACTGAGTGATCGTTACGCTCCATACACAGCACTTTACAGAGAATCAGGTGTCTGACCACCAAAGCCCATGTTTGCCCACCGCCTTCCCACTTTCTCCTTGGAAGGGAAAGGCTGTGGTGTAGTCACTTTTATCTCCCCTGTGACCAACAGTGCCTGCCATATAAGCAATGCTTGTAAAATGAATGAATAATCAGTATGGTGTATGCAATTCTGAAGATTCCTGTCTCTTGGTAATCCAAACACTAACCTGGGTACTCCTGTAAAGAGATTTTACAGATGTAGTTAAAGTCCCAAGCCAGCTGACTTTCAGATTATCCAGGTGGACGTCACCCAATCTGATGAGCCCTTTAAAAGCAGAGCATTTTCTCCAGCTAGTGGAAGTCAGAGAAATTCAAAGAATGAGAGGGATTTGCCACAGTCTGTCTTGCTTGAAGGTGGCAGGGGCCCATGGTAAAGAACGCAGGCGGCTTCTGGGAGCTGAAGCCAGCACCTGGCTGACAGCCCACAAAGAAAAGAAGACCTCGTTCCCACAACCACAAGGAGATGAATTCTGCAAACAACCAGTGAGCCTGAAAGAAGACCCTGAGCTCCACATGAGAACCACAGCCCCGAACAACACCTGTATTTCAGCCTGGTGAGACCCTGAGCAGAGAATCTGGACACCCTCACCGAGACTTCTGACCTACAGAACTAGGACGTAATGAATGAGTGCTGTTAGAAGTCACTAAACTTGTGGTGATTTGGTATTCAGCAATGAAAAACAAATGCAAACAGGTTTCTAATTCTGTGGAGATGGTGGTGGCTAGACGGCTTTGTGTGGATCCCAAAGGTTCCAGGGAGCATTACAAAAGGTGAGTATTCCTGGGCATATATCCAGACAAAACTCGAATCCAAAAAGATACGTGTACCTCTATGTTCAGAGCAGCATGATTCACAATAGCCAAGGCATGGAAGCAACCTAAATGTCCATCAACAGATGAATGGATAAAGAAGACGTGGCACATATATACAATGGAATATTACTCAGCCATAAAAAGGAAGGAAATAATGCCATTTGCAGCAACATGGATGCAACTAGAGATGATCATACTAAGTGAAGTAAGTCAGGAAGAGAAAGACAAATATCATATGATATCACTTATATGCAGAATCTAAACAATGACACAAATGAACTCATCTATGAAATAGAAAAAGACTCACAGACATAGAGAATGGAGTTGTGGTTGCCAAGGGGGAGGGGGAGGGGGTTGGGGGAGGGATGGAGTGGGAGGTTGGGATTAGCAGATGTAAGCTTTTATATATAGAACGGATAAACAACAAGGTCCTACTGTATAGCACAGTGAACTATACTCAGTATCCTGTGATAAACCATAATGGAAAAGAATATAAAAAAAGAATGGGGGCTTCCCTGGTGGCACAGTGGTTGAGAATCTGCCTGCCAATGCAGGGGACATGGGTTCGAGCCCTGGTCTGGGAGGATCCCACATGCCGCGAAGCACTAGGCCCATGAGCCACAACTACTGAGCCTGCACGTCTCAAGCCTGTGCTCCGCAACAAAAGAGGCCGCGATAGTGAGAGGCCCGCGCACCGTGATGAAGAGTGGCCCCCGCTTGCCGCAACTAGAGAAAGCCCTCGCACAGAAACGAAGACCCAACACAGCCAAAAATAAATAAATAAAGATTTTTTTAAAAAAAAGAATGTATATATATGTATAACTGAATCACTTTGCTGTACAGCAGAAATTAATACATTGTAAATCAACTATACCTCAATAAAAATCAATTGATCAATCAATCAAAATAGTCCCAAAGACAAAAAAAAAAAAGAAAGGTGAGTGTTGGCTGTGATCCAGCCTCATGAACCGTCATGGGGTGAGGAAGTCCATGTCCATCTATGGACGAATCAGAAGTTGGTGAAAGAGGGAATGCTCTGCAGTGGCTGGAGTGCTGGACAGGAACTATGAAGTCCTGGGTCCTAGTCCCAGCTCTGCCAGTGCCTCACTTGTGTGACCATGGGCAAGTCCCTTTACATCTCTTACCTGCAGTTCTTTCATCTGCCACATGGGGGCATTCATCCCTCTCCCATCCACTTCACAGAGCTATGAATCAAGTTCAAGTATGATAAAGGTCCAACAAGCCACATAAATTGTGGCCAATTCTGGAGGAACATAAGGGTTTCCTTGATCACCTAGGGAGTTTGGGGAAGAGCTATGCCAAGTTACGAGACCAATAAAATTCAGGGGACTAGGCAGACCTTTAAGGGGTTCAGATTACAGCTGTGCCATCCCTACGAAGAAAAGTGATGCTTTGCCCTGTGACCCCCTGGGGGAATCATCATCATCATAAAAATAATGTCTTCTGTTTCAACAGCACTTTTCAAAGTACTTTCCCCTCTACCATTTTAGTTTCGATAGCTTGTCTCCATTAAAGGAAAAGAATGGACTAAGAGTTTTTCTAGGTCTGAAAGTTTTGGTTTCTCACCATGAAGTAGGGTTAGTCTCACCCATTAAACAGAAGTGGAAGACTGAGGCCCAGCTAGACAGGCAGCTTGCCAAGGTTGTGGGGCTGTAAGTGAAGGGCTGCCTCTGGGACGGAGCTGGGAAAATACAGAGTTCTTAGGTAGAGGCCCAGCTTTGCCTGTGCCAGGTCTGAACTGAAGGAGGGGGTTCACTCACACTCAAGTTCCATACTACAAATTGAATACAAATGAAGCATTGGAATCATGTCCCATCTTGAAGAGCCTATTCCCCAGCCCTCCACTTCTTCCACAATGACAGTTATTCTGCTGGCTGTGAAGCAGAAGAATTTTTCTATGCTATCTTCATTAAGTAGGCAGGGATGTAGGGAATACCATGCAGGGTAAGCTCCTCTCAACATCCAGCAAATAAATACTAAAGAACAGGAAAAAGGACCCGTAAGCCTGGATCTTTCTTCGGAGGCCTTTGAGCTTCAACAGAGGATCCCCAAGTTGGGATACTTCAGCTGGGTTGCCACCCTGAACACACAGTTTGAAACCATGACTCCAGACATCCTGAACCACAGCAGGTTAGAATTCTCCTGGCCCTGAAAATGATTCCTGGGCTCTAGAATCTAATGTGAATGTAACCATCAGGTTCTAAAAGAGGTGGCATCTGTGCATTCGCTTGTTCCTGAGGCTAACTCTGCGCTGGGTGCTAGAGACCCAACATGGCACGTCTCACAGTGCGTGTGGTCTAGGGGTACACCTGACAGTCAACCGCACAAACAGATGTCAGACACCAGCTGCCATGTGAGCTGCACGGGGCTCTGAGAGTCATGTGCTTGAATGCTGAAAGAGTGATGACTAGGATGAGGGCTGAAGGATGAACAGGTTGATGGACTGATCACGGGAAAGAGCAGCATGTGGTAAGGGTGAGAGCCTTCTGAGTATAAAGGATCAAACAAATTCCAGAGGGACCAGAGTTACAGAATCCACGTTGTGGGACAGCACTGGAGAGCGGGCCAAGGAGTTGAATCTTATTCCAAGGGTAAGAGGAGGGCCTTGATGGGTTTTAAGCAACAAAGAAACAAGATGTAATCAACGTTTTCCAAAAGATCATGCAGGCTCCCTTGTCGAGAACTGATTCGGCAGAGGAGTGGGAGGATGGGGGGTAGGGGGGTTGAATGGAGGCAAGAAGTCCAGGTCAGATGCCACTGTGATCATCCAGATTTGGAAAAGCAGCAGCATCCTCACACAGGCCTGGACACTTGTATCTGCTGTCTCTTAAGGTGAACAGAGCACTGGACTAGTTATCAGAAGACTGGTGTGATCTTGAGTATAACTGTGTATTAGTCCTGGGGCACTGGGAAAATGATTTTGCCTCTAGGTACCACATCTTGCTTGACTTACCAATGGAAGCCATGCATCCTGATCTACTTATGTACGATTTCCAATCACACAGTCTCAGAGATGGGAGGGGTGTTAAGAGGAAGCAGTTGGTCTCTGGTCCCACGTGATGCTTGGCCTTTCCTCTGTCTGGCTTATTATTGTGTCCCCAGCGCTTAGTACCCTGGAGGACCAAGGGTAGGCACCAAGTACAACATCGCTATAAATAGTTCATCACTTGAACATCTTCAGAAACAGGGACACTCACTCTCATCCCCAGGAGAGCCACTGTTGTACTACCCTGCCCATCAAAAGTATCTTCCTCCTATTTAGATAGCATCCATTTCCTGCAACTTCTGCCAGATGCGCCTCACTCAGGTCACAAGGCACAGCCTCACATCAGACCTTCAGTGAACCTCTCTCTCCAAGCCTTTTCTTCCTGTAGAGTCTCCCCTCTTCCTGAAGCTGTTCTTCAAAGGACATCGTTTTGTTGCACTCTCCTGCTCTCATTCCTTTGAACAAGTCTCTTATTTCCCCCTTCCTGTGAAGCATCTAGGAACAGCGTTTTCTATATAGCAAGCAATAACAAGTATTCGCTGGACTTCTTGGGGTGAGCACTGTCTGCCTGAAGTGAAAAGGAGTCTCTCAGAAACCGAAACAAAGTAGAACAAACAGGAACATGGGAATAACACACAGAGGGCTGACAAAGTCTCAACAATCAAGCAAGCCAGCAGGCCTGGGTGTTGCTCCCAAGCCAGTAGGATCTGGGACTCTTGAGTTTCCTTATCCACAGAGCTCACGGTTTGGATTGGTGATTGCTCTCGATGTTAAGCATGAGGTTCTAGTTAAGCGTTGTCACCTCTGAGCTTGAGGCTGTCGGAGCACATGTTATAAAGGGCTTAAGGGCACAGCAGCTCCAGGATGACACTTCCTTAATAAACTGAGCAGCATGGAAGGAGTAATGGAATGCAAATAACTTTATCACTATCTGATTGAGTATGGCTCGATGCCATGTCTAGCCACCACATAAAATCACCCCATATAATATCTACATCATTGGTAACATCTTTGGGAAGCCCCGGACTTGAAGTCTCCCAGCCAAATCCAAACAATCACAGTGGAACTCTTGGCTGGTCACGTTTCTCTTCACAGTTTTGGGCATAAGAGAGAACAGGACCCAAAAATCAAGGATAACTTTCTTGTCTCACATATGATTGTCATATTTGCCATTTTGATCCAGATCAGACTATCCTTTGTCTTTTATTTCAGCCAAATTCTCTTTCTCTTTGATAAGGAGGAGAACCGTGCCTGCACTCAACAGTGACATTCCCCAAGGTGGCTGGACGGAGTGCTAGTGTTGTCTTTATTTGCAAAATGTTCTCCCTTCCCTTCCTTCTAATCCATCATTTTGGCGGCCTTTGCCAGCCAGGAGGGCAGTGGCGAGAAGGCAGTCTGGAAACATTTCTGTACATAATCAAATGTGTGCAACATCTGTGTAAAGTCATTGCGTTTATATATGTGTGCACATACATTTGGCATATATGCAACTGCTTGTAACAGGATGTTTATACATGTTTGTGATTTTTGCGGACAAACGTTGACATATCTGTGTCTTTGCTGGCATGTGTCTCGTGTCTCGATGTGTACGTATGTGTGAGAGTGAGCGTGAAGATGTACCTGCAGGGCAGTCTCACCCATGAAGGATGGCAACCCCACAGATCCTTACCCTCAGTAAGGAAGGAAAATGCACAGGAGACTCTGACGTTTGGATTCTCACACCCTGCTGACAGAAGAGAAGGGTGCAAGAGGGCTTGACAGCTCTGCTGATGGGCTGGGGCTGGCCCTCGGCCCCTCCCCACAGTCTTCTGTAATTGATTCTGTGCTTCTGACACCTCTTCCCTTTGGGCTGCAGGTCCCTGTCCGGCCGCATCGTTGGCGGCGTCTGGTGGTTCTTCACCTTGATCATCATCTCCTCCTACACAGCCAACCTGGCCGCCTTCCTGACCGTGGAGAGGATGGTATCTCCCATTGAGAGTGCCGAGGACCTAGCGAAGCAGACAGAAATCGCTTACGGGACCCTAGAAGCGGGATCCACGAAGGAGTTCTTCAGGGTAGGGACATCCCTTGTCCCAGGGCACTTCCACAAAAGGGAACCACTACTGTCAGTAAAATATCCTTCTCATTAGCATGAGATTATAGGCAACTGCTTAACTGAGCGTAAGTCAGGGAAACAGACATTTCTCAGCTTTCTACGGATCCCTGAGAAACCTTCATTTCTGCATTCGTGGAAACTTCAAAGCTCTTGCATTGAATTAGACCCTTTATGTATACCAGTCTGTGCCAAGTTCTCCGAGGGCTGCAAAGGATATGACATATAATTCCCTTCCTGCTCCTATAAGCACCTTCAGCCTTATTAGTAATTGATTAGGAACAGCGAGGAACAAGGTCCCAACCTGATGCCCTTTGTGTCCTCTCCTTGGAGACTTTGATGAATAAGGAGATGTTATATGGGAAATAATGACTCGACTAGGCGGTCTATTAAATAGTGCCAGGAGATACAGAAAATGTGAAGTGGGAGTAGAGGTGGTGGAGATGTCTTGTGGCTAGAGGCAAAATGAGAAAAATAATGTCGACCTCCAAGAGTCATTATGAGATGAAAAGAGATGGACATCTAAAATACAAGGAAACAAAGAACAATGAATGGGGGCTCCATTTCCCATTAGGGCTTCGGAGGGTGTAGGCAATTGAAAGCCATCCTGAAGGAGGGGTAGGGAGGGATTGTGGCCACAAAGGATAGACCTGTAAACATCTCTAGACATCATGAAACCAAGTTAGATCAGGGTACGCTAATTACATTCTAGGCAAAAGGAGCAACTTGAACAAATGCTCCAAAGCAAGAAAACCTGTAGTTCCCTGGACTTTGGAAATGTTTAGCACAGGGAGTTACCATATATTAATCAAATAAAAATAATAAACAATTGCTACCACTTCCTCAGCACATACTATGAACTGGGCCCTGTGCTAAGAAGCACACATTTCATGACTTATTTCATCTCATCAGAGGCAAGTTGGGGATTTGTTATCCCCATTTTACAAAGGAAGCTCAGAGAGGTAAAAGTAATTGCCCAAGGTCACACAGCCAATAAGGAGGAGGAGGAGAATACAGAGCTAGCCTCTGCATCGCCTCGGGCAAGAGGGTGGGGATTCTATGCAGACCCACTGGGTTCTCACTGCAGCTTCATGGAGCAAACCCCAGACTCTGAGTGAACCCACAGGGTGCTGTGTACAGCCTCTTGATCGTGGGCTCTGCGTTCTGTATGACAGGCAGAAGAGGGACCAAAGTCCTAACCATGGCTGATGGAGGTTCCAAGACTAAAATCATTCATTTTCAACATATTGGAGCAAGAAGGTAACTTACGGGTCACTTGGTCAGAGTCGTCATTTTAGAAAGAAACATGACTTGCTTAGGAGAACCCAACCAGTTAGTAGAAAAAGCACTTGTAATCTTGTTACAATTCTCTGACATCTTTAGCCTGCAACCAGAGTATGAAGGAGATGCCTGATATTTGTCCATAAAGCCAGTTCTATGCCCCAGGCCCTGCTGATGCAGTCGGGGAACCACCCAATCTGTCCACTCATTATATACCCATGATCTCCACCCCGGTACATTCGCATGTTACAGCCCCCGAAGCCCCTTCCCATCCATGGTCTCCTTTATGTTTCACCCGTGACCTAAGGCAGAACAGGGGTTGTGTGTCCACGTTGCAGGCAAGAATTTGAGATGCAGGGAATTCATGATGCAAGTGTCCGGGAGGGGTACAAAATCTGAATTTCCTCATTCCGACCCAAATATTCTTGCACTGAACCACACTGTTCTAATGGATGGTGTCATTAATAATTTTTTTTTAAAGATCGCTCAAGTTACTAGATAGGCCCATAGACAAATCCAGTCTAACCCTCCACTCTTGTAGTTGGGGAAAGTGAGGTCCAAAGAAGAAAATGTGCATGTCCTAGCTAATTCAGAGGCACAGCTAAGACTTAAGACTTCCACGTTCTGTTAATAACTATGGAAATACACATATTACTATCTCTTGTCCAGAGCACTGTGCTAGGCATTTAGAACCAAGGCAGTGCATATTCGACAAGCTCTGTGCCCTAGCCAGGCTTACTTCATTAGACTAGGCAAATAGGTTGTATCAACAGTTCACTCTGATTGGTCAAGAGTGCTTGCCTGGAGTTCTATGTTAACAGGGATTCTGAGGTCACATCGGGCTCAGTATGAAAGAATTCTTTAATTGCTATCAATGTCTGCCACGTATATAGGAAGGGAAACTGGTACCAAGCCAAACATGTATTAGGCATTTCTACCCTAAAGTCCAACCAGAAGAAAAGTCATAATTATTAGTAGTAATTGCACCACTTACGGAACACCTGCTACATGCCAGGCACTGGGGTATGCCCTTTACCACTTTGAAGTGTTCTATCCTCATATAATCTCCATGGCGACACTGTGTAGTGAGTCCATATTATCGCCATTGTCAGGAGAGAATTACTGAGGCTCAGAAAGGTTATGTTACTTGCCCAGAGTCCTGCAGCCAGTGAAACATAAAGCAGAAAACGAGGGAGACAGCTAGTCGTAGTGTAAAGGTACTAGGGGTGCAATCGGGAGATGAGGTTTTACTCCTCCTGGCCCTGCCACTAACAAGCTACATGACTTGGACAGTTCATTGCCACATTGTGGGCCTCGGTTTCTTCACCTGTAAAAAAAAAAAAAAAAAAAAAGAGTGCTGCTGACCCGATGTGTCCTGTGAGCCCTTCCATCTCTGTGACGCTGACCTTGAGAATTATCCCACCAGGACCTTGGTGGGTGGGGAGACAAGGTCACCTACCACCCCCATAAGGCAGAAGGAGGGAATAGGGCAACAAGAATTCTACTTCTGAACAGTCTGGCTTTTCATCCCCGTGGCAGCCCAGAGCTTCTCAGCAGCCCCAAGCCAGAGTCACTTAATCCACCGACAGTTTAATTAAGATGTGTGAAGGGCTGGGGGAGCTGCGGATGAGGAGAGAGATCCAGGAACAAATACCCCAAGCCTGTTTCCAATCCTCCCTGCCACTCGCATTGCCTTCGCATTCCTGGAGATGACATTTTCCTGATAGTTCTACTCTGAGCGACTGTGAGTGCAGCCTTGGCATTGGGGGCACTGGGGTGAGGCTGAGGGGACATATTAATTTTCTGCATACTGTGGCCCAGAGCGCTCTGCAGCTCTGCCTGTCAGCAGCCCAGTGTTCCCCCGCTGTGAGCATCCTGCCAGGTCACATTGCATCTTGCAATTGCCCTGCTGCGTGTCTTGCTGGTTTTGTGCCTGGAAGATGATCCGCAAATCTGGTCACAGCTGAATTTATCTATTTCCCTGTTTCCTGTGAGAGAATATTCAATACGTTGTAGATGCTACGATTGGTCTCGGATATTTCTTTCCCTAACTTTGATAATCCTCCCTCCCTTTTCTCCTTTCTTTTTTTTTTTTTCCTCACCTGGACACTGTTGCTTGAATGATAAATATTCACGTAAAGAACCAAATATTTCAAGCTAGCAAGGAACGTAAAGGTTACCATGTCCAAACTCCTTATAGAACAAATGAGGAAAGTTAGCAATAGAACCAAGACTATCACCCAGGGTTCCTCACCCCCAGGCCAGTGTCCTTCCCAGATTGTAAACCATCTAGTGAAACAAATCATCTCATTTATCTAATTATAGACTATCTTACAATTCACTCTACCGAACGCTTCCCTGACATTCTCAGTAACGATCTCCATTCATTTTTCCTTGAGACCTAGAGTTTTTCTGGGTCCAAATATCTTTATTGGCTCAAGCAACAAGCTAACTGCATATCAATATTTTGCCAACGCTTGTTGATATCAAGAAAATAAACCTGATATTGTGTGCAAAGAATAATGACATATTGCATGTATAATGATAATTTTATACTAAAGAAATCTGTAATCTATATATCAACCACTAGATTACATAGGTGGCCTAACTCTAGTATTAACTGTCTTTAGAAAAATAGTCCCTTACGTGAGTTTAACACTTGTCCATTTACAAAGCATTTTCAAAAGCCAGATACCAGTAGCCCTAAAATACATCTACCTGTTGGGGAAAGGATGCTTTTTAGGAAGAGCATCACATGTGAGAGGGTGGATTTGTGGTCCTAGACCATGGGCCCTCACTAAGAACCTACTAGATAGATGCAAGGTTAGACTCTGTGCAGGACCCACAGAAGGGAAGACGTCCTCTACCCTCAGGTAGTGTTCACAAACTTGAGACCTAAGCCCAGGTGTGAATGGCTCTCAATCCTAAAAGTCTAGCTTGGACATGCAGTGAGTGCCTGGACAATGTGTCCTAGAGGAACATCAGTCCTCACAATATTCCTTCTAAAGTGAGGGCCACACAGCCCATACAGATGAATCACCTAGGGAACTTCTGAAGAAGATTTATTCTAGGCTCCATCCAACACCTGCTGCATCAGAATCTCTAGATTTAGAGCCAGGGGGTCTGCATATTTACAGTCTCTATACATGATTCTGGTGCCCACTAGAGTTTGAGAACTACTGTCCTTGGAACAGAGATAGTCTCAGAATACGCAGGATTGTTCTGATCTGTGAGATGCTGAGTAGGATGTGGCTGGAGAGAACCAACATATCCAGGGGAGTGAACAAATGAGGCAAAGTCACAAAGGAAGGAAGGCCCAAAATGAGTTCAGGAGGAAATGAGGAAAGCAGCTTGGCTGGAGGTAGAGGCTTTTGAAATGTAAGCAGAAGACAGTATTAAGTCCCAAGTTATTAACTTGATCAGACAACAATTTGCATTCTGAGGGCCAGTCTTGCAATACGGGATGACTGGAACTTGGCACCTATGATCTATTAGAAATTCTTTAGTGTTGTCCTTTAACGATGAAATCAGACTCCACCTATATCGTCAGCTCTCCACTTCTTCAGGGCTCTGTGAATATGACCTTATTGAACAACAGGTAGGTCCTCTGATGTCTTGAAAAGTCAGACAGAGCCCCAGTTTCTTAACTCTCCCCATATTTAAGAGGGCTATAACTATCAGCAGTAATTAAAAGATTCTGAGTTCTCCTATTCATTCTGTATTTGCAAGATATTTGTACTTTGAAGCCTACTGGTACTAATTAGAGCCTCTTATTTTGCAATCACCGATAATTTGTTTCTTCCTGAGCTAATCTCGCTCATGAATGTGTGATCAAGCCACACTTGGCTCTTCATTATTGTGTGTGGGCCGACCTCCATGCCACCACGCACAGCCAGCGCTTAATTCCAGCTTCGTTCCTGTCCCCTGCCAGAGGTCTAAAATCGCCGTGTTTGAGAAGATGTGGACGTACATGAAGTCAGCAGAACCATCTGTGTTTGTGCGGACCACGGAGGAGGGGATGATCCGAGTAAGGAAATCCAAAGGCAAATACGCCTACCTTCTAGAGTCCACCATGAATGAGTATATTGAGCAGCGGAAACCCTGTGACACCATGAAAGTGGGAGGTAACTTGGATTCCAAAGGCTATGGCATTGCGACGCCCAAGGGGTCTGCCCTAAGGTAAGTAGCCAAGATCTGCTTCCTTGGTACTCCCTCTCCCCTCCCTACCTCAGAAAGGAAGCTGCTGTGCCTGCCACATGGCTCCAGGGCCACAGTGGGAGCTGTCAAGAGGTCTCTTCTTAGACACCTGTGGGCCTGGGAGATACCAGCCACCCAAGACCTTCAGCCCTGAGGTTGGAAATTGACCCGGTGGCCTCAGCTTGCTCTGACTGTTGCTGCCCATGTGTCCCCTTCCCACGCCTCGCCTTACCCCTCCAAGTGGTAAACACTGATGAACCTTGTGTTTCTGTTGTGTGATCTGTAACACACCATCCTTTACCAGACACCTCCACATCCTACTAGGCCACGAACAGGGCTCTCCAGCAACCTGGATTCTTTGACAGCAGGTGGTTTGTAATGTTTGTCTCCAAAGAAGCAAGTACATGGTCCAAATGAAAAATCAAGTCATTTGAGTCCTGAGATTCCAGCTGTGGAAATCAAAACAGCACCAAGCGAGTGGTCGCACCCATTCTTTCCTAGATGCTGATGTCTTTAGCAAGAAACAGGTATTTAAGTAAAGAAGCAAAGTGGACTTTATTTTCACATAAAGAAGCTCTGGTATACATTCCAAACAGCTAAGGCAGAGTCCTGTAAAATTAAAGTCAAAACACCTAGATTTAACTCTGGGATTTACTACTGACTGTCTTACAAAAGGTGAGACATATCATCTCCCGACCTTCAGTATCCTCATCTATAAAGAGAGGATAACCATCGCATCCTTTCCTAGGTCCAAAGTGGTTTTAAGTTCAAATGGGATCATCTATATAGAAGGTAAATGAAAGCAATAGTGTAACGTCACCTGTAAGACACTGTGTCAATTACAGAGTGATTAAATCACTTTAGGGAAGGGTAGCATTCAAGGAAAGGTGAGACTGTTTTAAAAGGTTGTAAAAAGATGGAGAGAGGTTCCTAACCCATTTTGACATGACATCCAGAGCCACCTCTGCCTCCACTTCATTCATTTATTCCAATAATATTGATCCCTACAACCTTCTAGGCACTAGGCTAGGAGCTGCAGCTACAGTTTGGGGGTAAGACATACATAGTCCGGGTCCCATGGAACTACATTCTTGCAGGGAAGAAAGGCATTAAACAGATGATTATTGTTTAATGGTTCATGACAATTATGATACTCTATAAAAGGGGACCTAGAGGACACCTACTTCCAGCAATTTGGCAGAATAAAACCCCCACTATTAAACACCTAGATATGCTGGAGAAAGATATAACAAATACACTTTTAAATGCAAGTTAAGAAATCTCTAGGTCAAAAAGGGAAAAGGAAACCAAAACCACAGTAAAAAGCATAAACTAATTATTCTGGGTCTGCCCTAAGCAAGGCAAAGTTATAAATTATGTGACAACATACATGAGCAAGAATAAGAAGTACAAGTAAAAACATAAAAGTAATCAAAAATACTTTTAAAAGAAAAAGACACTATCATAAAAGATAAGATGTATTTGGAAAAGTATCAATTAGGACTTACAGAAGTGAAAAAAAATGTAGTCATTAATATAAAACCTCAATTTTAAAAGAGTTAAACAGCAAATCAGAGTTGAAGAGAAAATTAGTGCACTAGAAAAAAATAGGAGACGATTCCCTAGAATATCACACAGAGAGATAAAAAGATAGAAAATATACCAAAGAGGCTAAGAGACATGAGACAGAAAAAAATGCCAGGTGCGTCTTCTTTAAGTTCCATATGGAGACAAGAGACGATGAAGTAGAGGTAATATATGAACGGAATTTTCCAAAATTTATGGATAACATAAATACTCAGATTCAAAAATTATGAGTCCCAAGCAGGATAAACAGATGAAAATCAGCAGCTGATTCAACTGAAACTGCAGAACAATGAAGACACAGAGAAGATCTCAAATACACCCAGAGATAACAAGGTCCAACTGGTGTGCAGGATAGGTAGGATGTGGCTGAGAAGACTTTTCCAAGGATGCTTTTTTTCCAAGCTGAAATATGACAGATTAACAGGAGCTAACTAAGTATAGTGAGGGGAGAGGAAGAGAAGAACAGTCCAGGCAGAGGGAACAGAACGTGCAGAGACTCTAACTAAAAGAAGCTAAGTACTCCTGGAGCACGGGTAATAAAGAGGAGAAAAAGTTAAGCTACGATTGGAGAATAATGAAATGCAGACAGATTTTGTACAGGATTTTTGTCCGTATTTGAAGAGCAATGAAAATACATTGAAGAATTGTAAGCAACTGTCCAAATATCAGGAAATAACGATATCTGTAGGAGTGTAAAAATAATTGTATGTGACCTAATAAAGGGAAACCAAATAGCCCAGTATTTATTAATCATGCATTTCTGTCTGCAAGAACTTAAAAATCTCTTTGTACAAGTTTAGGCAAAGTTCAAAGGGGATTCAGAGGATAGTGGTTGGCAAGGAAAGAAACTTTTAGGTCTTATAGAACATCACCCTAGAAAGGCCCAAAGTAGAGAATGAGTTCTTATAGGTCCAGGAACACCAACGATGCTGCAGTATTACAATTAATGAAGGCTTTATGGGTCAGGGACATCATTTGATCTAAATATTTAGATGCAAAGTTGAAAAAAAAAAAAAGGCTACAGAAGGTGACACGATTTGCCCACTCAATACATTACTTCCACCACCCTACCCTATCCATGGGTGCCTGGAACATGGTGACAAACTCAGTAATGTGAACGTAAATCTCCGGTCATCTGGGACTCAAATTACTTCCCACTACGATAAAAGCTACCATTGAGTGACTGCCTACCACATGCCACACGCTGTGCTATGTGCAGTGTTTCCTATCCTCTTAATTTCCCTATGAAGTACCATTATCCCCATTTTACAGATGAGGAAACGGTGGCACAGAATTAAGTTACTTGACCAGGTGGACACAGCTAATAAAGGAGCCAGATTTCAAGCCCAGTCAGTCTGACTCCAGAGCCCGTGGATGTACTTACTCTCTGGGCTGGGCATTATGACTGACAACACTGTTAAAGGCAGGACACCGAACTTATGCCAGGTTGCCAGCACCTATTATACTGGGCAAACAATCACCGTCAACTCAAAAATTAAAAATGCAGACTTTTGGAGCCCAGGGCATCCACTCACCACTCTGAAGGCAAAAGACAGTGATAGTGAATGCTCACTTTAATGCCCTTCTTCTTTAACGCACCACTTCTTTGAGCAGTAACACTGCCTTTATGGGTTTTGCATGCCCAAAGATTCTTTCTGGTGTAAATATTGAAAATAGTTCAACTCTATAATAAATAAATACCTAATTCTATTGCTTACATCTCTGTGAGACATAACAAGTCATTTATTGATTTTGAGAAAGAAAGAGAAAGGGAAAGAGACATGAAAAGGAACATCTTCCAGATAAGATCACAGATGGTTGATGTGCAAGTCAAGAATACCTAAATGGGGCTTCCCTGGCGGCGCAGTGGTTGGGAGTCCACCTGCCGATGCGGGGGACACGGGTTCATGCCCCGGTCCGGGAAGATCCCACATGCTGAGAAGCGGCTGGGCCCGTGAGCCATGGCCGCTGAGCCTGCGCGTCCGGAGACTGTGCTCCGCAACGGGAGAAGCCACAACAGTGAGAGGCCCACGTACCGCAAAAAAAAAAAAAAAAAAGAATACCTAAATGGAGCCCACATGGCCCCAGCTCTCTCCCAATGCTCCTTTCTCTCCATTGGCAACCTTTATGAGAGCCACGGGGCTCCCTGACTCAAAAACAGAAGAGCAACGCTCATCCTAAGAGAGCCTTGGGTTTCTGGCCTGGGAACGTCCCTCTTCGCCTACTTCTCATCTCAGCAATAAAAGGAGTCATTCTAGCAACCAGCAGTGTAGCGGTCCCATGAAACATATCATTGCAAAATGGTTACAGAAAATATGAGTAACCACACATGCACGCCCACAGTCCAGCCCGGCTTCCTTCAGGTCTCTGTCTCACATGCCCCAAATGATGCTGACTCCCCAAGTCATGGTCAAACACCAAAGAGTCATGGCAAGCCAAATGCCACAGACACATGTGCCTGATGCAACAATCTTAGATTCACTGATCTGATCCCAGCAAACCATTCTGCATGACAGAGGTGGAAAATGAGGAGAAGAGTGAAGGGGTAGGACATGATACCTCTGTTCCCCACTGAAAAGGGGCTTAAATGTGCTTAAAGAGGATATGGCAGAGGAAATCAATGTTGTCTTCAGAATATTTAGAATTGTAGAAAATACCTTTTCAAAGACTGTCTAGTCATTCACAAAGTTGCAGACTCTTTAGGAGTGTTTTACACTACAGACCTTGCAAACTTCTCTTCTGCCCTGTGAAAGGTGGGGCTTTGGCTGCCCTCACAAGGCAGATGTACTCCAGACTTAGGGCCAGTGCCCACAGCCAGAAAGGACCTCCCTGGCGGTCCCCTGCACCACTCTCCATAAAGCCAGATCTGACCACACCTGTGGGGCGTTCGCTCCCTTCCAGCCTGCCTGGAAAAAGGTCCAGGTTCCTCCAAGGCAGATCACCCAGCTCTGCCCCAGAAGGTCAGAGAGCCGACATCTAAGGCCCAAGTGTTCCTCTAAAACTTGCCAAGTCTACTTGGCAGAGGCCAGGCTTGTCCCTACAGAGCATTAAAAGGCTGTGGCAGTGACAGAATGGCATTTGTCTCTTCTGCTCTGGAAACAAATACTCAGGAAGCAAGGTGGTTCCATGCTTGATTTTCCATTTGGACAGGTGGTGTTTCTTTGAAACAGATGCTGTTTGTTGGCCGTCACTGCATGCTTGGGATTGGGTGAGGGGCTGGATTTCGTTTCCGAAGCCCTGAGGTTGTGGATAAAGACCTACGCAGCCAATGCCGGTCACTAGGGAAAGGGAATAGGTAAATCCACTAATTGTGATCTATTGGCCCTTCTGGTGCCAACTCAATGTATCTGCTGGTCTGAACTGAAGTCTCTTGTCTTTATTATGATAAAGACTCCCTTCAGTTAGAGACGATGTATTCAAATTTCCTAACTAAGGGAGCATGACCCCTGTTTTACCCATTCAAGAAGGAATCCACACCAGGTGGGCCTGAGTTAAAATCTCATCTAATGACTCTCCTTCACAAACCATCTATCGGGAGTTTAATGGATTTGCTAAGAGTTATACCCTAATCGGGACATTGGTCAAAGTCTGGTCTTTAACTGTGACTGTGGTTCCGCGGCGTCTTCTCTGGTCCCTGTGATCATGACGTGTTTGTGTTCTGTCACGTGTCTTATCCATGCCAGACGTGTGAGCCAAGGTGACAGGAGGAGCACAGTGCAGCCTTCTCCTACAGCTTAGTGGGTGTGGGTCTAAGACCCACTCCCTGGGCTTTGCATGCAGCTTCACAGATTCCTTTCCAAATATGTATCTTCTCCACACAAAGGACTGTGCGCTGCACTTCAGGGGGCAGTGGTGAGAGGGAAGCGATCCCAGCCCCTCAGTGATGCACAGTCAAGCACAGCTCATGAGCCGTATTACACAGATACCCGTTATTCTGCTCAGTGCCCTAACAGATCTGGGAACACTCAAGAGCACAGTCCACATCTGAATGGGAGGATTTCCAAAAGTTTCGAGGCCAAGGTGACATCCAAGTTAGGCCCTGGAGAAACTGTGATAGATGAGAAGTAAGGACAGGGAACTCCAGATGGAGGGGACAGAATAACAACAAACACAGCGGTGGGAAATCATAGGGCCTGTTTTCAGGAACAAGAATCCACTTTAACTAGAGAATGCATTAATAAGTAAGAGCGACTGGCTGTGGTCACAGTGCAAAGGATTTCAAAAGTCGCTCTATTTTTTATCTGATGTCAGTAGAGGTCATGGAAGGCCACTGATGGAGGGACCACGATCAGACAGACTCCCGAAGATGATGCTGGCAGTGGTTTGCGACGAGAACCAGAGAGGAGGCTCACAGGCAGGGAGGTCATTTAAAAAGCCATTGTGGTCATTTTGGGAGGCGATAATGAACGTGGTTACAGATCATAATGAGATGGGGACAGATGGAAGAAGCGGCTCTATGTTTGTCATCAGTCATAGCCTTTCCTTTAAGACTTGGCAGTTTGGGAAAGAACTCTGTTATGGGAGCTTTCTGGGACTTCTGTGTTCCTGCTTCAGGACTACCCAGGTACAAAGTGATTCAGGCAAGGACAGAAAATGGGCAGATGTGTCCCCACCTCAACTTCACCTCTGGGGCACCTAGAAGATTGAGGAAAGCATCTCTGGGAGGGGTACAGAATTCCTGGCACACAAGCAAGAATGATAGAGGCTGCCAATTACCCCTACCTTCCTCCTACTGCACTGTATCTTGTCTATATCTATTTTATTTTTTAATCGGAAATAAGCTCAAGATTGCTCATCAACAGTTTAGTTTCAATCGTTTTCCTACTGAATAGATTTTTCTCCCTTCACACAACCCTAGGCTGGAAAATATCTCCTAAGAACCACTCGTCTGTATTGGCGTCTGGCTAAAACAGAAGAGGGAGGTCAAGGCCATGACTTAGGAAGAAACGTCACAAGGTTTTACGGGGAGTGGTCTCACTTCCAGGGGTTGAGGGTCTCCCAGCTGCCCACCTCCATACTGGGACCACGTGACATGATTGTATCTTCAAGGCCGTTGAGAAGGGTTTTCCACTTTTAGGGAATCACCCTGACCCAGAATGTCACTGGGAAACAAATAAGCAAGTGACGTCTTGGTGGTGTTGAATCTATTGCCATAAAAGAACAATATCCCAATTTTAGTATGCATTAAAATCTTCTACGGAAGCTGGTTGAAAATGCCCCTTTCTAGACTCTGATTCCTGAGATTCCTGATTCTGCAGGTGCAGGTAGGGTCCAGAAATGTGCAAGTTCCACAAGTCTGCTCGGTGATTCTGTTAGAGGTGCACAGCAGTCCACTTTGGGAGGCAAGGTTAGACGTCAGGGAAGAGAGATGTACGTGTTTTCTGAGGAAGCAGTGGCTTGGGAAGAAAAGGAAGATTAATATAATGGGAGAATGACAGGGACACTGCATTGAACAGTGTCAAAATCATGATCCTTGGAGTCAAACTGCCTCAATTCAAGGTCAAGGGCCATTAATTTACCAGCAGTTTGACCTAGCTTCGTGAGTCACTATAACTTTATGAGCCTCTGTTTTCTCTTCTGTAAAATTGGAGTAATAACAATTCACTGCAGTTGCTCTGAGTTTTGACGAAATAACATAAAGTGCTTGTCACAGAGGGTACTTATTAATGTTAATTCTCTACCCCTATCCTCCTCCCATTAGACCTACCAGAAAGTCACTTTTGAGCCAAATAACTTATTTTTTCCTTCTTTGTGAAACCAACTGTGTTCATGAGAAGTACACATGAGCCCCACCCTCAGCCCCCTACACTGGCTGCATTAGAAATAAAATGTCTCTCTGAGAACAACTTGTGATCCACCCCCACAGAGAACACACTAAAAAAAAAAAAAAAACCTGATATTTCTTTCTCTCCCTCCCTCCCACCCTATTCCCATAGTATGGTATTGGTGCAGGGCCCACTGCTGAGAATAAATGCAGTATGTCCCAGGGAAATGACAGTCCCTTTCAATTGGTCCTTGCCTCCTGATGGGTAGCCAGGGATGCTTGTTGTCATGGTAACCCCCTGAACTCTGTGACCCAGGTCGGGCCTGATCAGAGACAAAGGTCTCCAAGCAGAAAGGCTGGATTCGCCTGTATCCTCAGAAGAGCTGGAGAGAAAGGAAGAGAGGGAGGGAATCAGGGGATAAAAAGGGAGAGAGAAAAAAAGAAGGGAGGGACAAAGAGGCAATCAGAAAGTGTGTGTGTGTACGTGTGTGTATGTGTGTGTTTGAAAAGAGACTGGAGGTTTGCCAGAGGAGGGCTGCATCAATACAGAAGCTTCTCGGGTCAGGACACGTGGGATGGCTCAGAGAGAGTACCAAGAAAGCCTGCTAGGAGACTGGCGCAGCAACCCAGCGCACAAGCCCGGGCGGGGGATGGGGGCGTGATTTAGCCTTTTAGTGGTGATGCTAAGACCTATTGTTAACATTTCTCAAGCACTGACTCATCCCAGGCACTTCTCTGAAGTATGTGATGCGCACTAGCTTATGTAATCCTAACAACGACCCTGGGAAGGTAATATTGCTTTCATCTTAATTGTACAATTCAGGAAACTGAGGCAGAGAGAGGTTACGGAACTTGCCCAGGGTGACCTGGTGTGGAAACTGGAGAGCTGGATTTTCAACCCAGCCAGCCTGACCCCAGGTTGGGATCTTCCCAACCGTGTGAGGCAAGCGTGGACGTAAGGAGGGAAACTATCAGGAAGGGATGATTATTTGGAGGAAAAAGATCATTTATCCTCCCCCCAACACCTACACGCAACTTAGTCCCACCCAATCAATATACAAATAAGAAAAGTGAGGCTCCATGAAGGGAGGTGCCTACACTGCCTGAATCCCTAAGGAATCCTTCCTCCCTTCTGCACTCTTTGCATGGGGGAGGCACACAGTGCAAGGGGCAGGGTCACATCACAGGCTGACGTCATGACCCCCTGCCTAACAGCAGAAAGGGGCACACTCGTTGCTTGTTAAGCTTCCCTACCTGCCCATGACAGACTGAAACAAAAACACCCCTAAAGCATTTTATGCTTCCAGAAACTCTGCAGAGCTTTTGATGGAGTTCAACAATGAAAAGCAGACCACTTTAGCCTGACTTTACCATAAGTGTACGGGCGGGGGGCGGGGCGAGGAGTTGTGTATTCATTTCATACCTGCTGTGTACCTACTGTGACGTATGAAATGAATACATATGAAACGAATGCATTCAGCACCCTAGCGATGTCCAATCAGTCATCCCTCTCTCATTTTTTGACTTAGGCATTATCATTTTCCTTCACAGGCGAGGAAGCTAAGATTCAGAGAGGTGATGTTTTGCCCAGGTTCTCAAAGTGACTTGTGGGACAGGGCTTAACTACAAACCCTGATTCCCAAACCCTTCTTTCTTCCACACCTCCCCTCCGTGCTAACAGAGGCATCCTCCCCTGCCTCTGTCAACTTGTAAGATGGCATTCTGAAAACGTCAGGGGAAATGAGACACCAGGTCCATTTGCACTCCACAGCCAAAGCACTCCTTCCTGAAGCACTGGGCTAGGCTGCAGCTCCACGGTGCAAGATTTATTTTGGAGGGTCCTGGCGGCATCCCAAAGACAGACGCGCACTTACTCCTGTTAGGGCTCCGTTTCTACCGTGCCTGGTGGAGAAGCTCGTAAATGGCAGAGCAACACATTAAGGAGAGACAGGAGGAATGTGGAGAGTGCAAGGTGACAAGGATGGATCTGGGGAGATGAACCCCACGGGAAATGAATGGCCTTGACCGCGAGAACAGCAGCCCAGCGCGGGCTGTGATTTGCCTGCCCAAGCACTGCATTCTCCCGCTGATACACAAATTGTACGTTGCTTTAAGAGGCTGATGCTGTCAAAAGTAGCACCTCTTTTCTCCCTGTCTCAACCTCCCCCCCTCCCCCTGCCTCTCTTCCCCTCAGCAACTTTTTTCCAGACTTGCCCAGCCTTTTGCCTTTTCTGAGAAGGCAGCTGCTGTTACACAAAGGCAGACCAGGACAGGGAAGGTCTGGATACCCGTCCCAGCTCTGTCACTCAGGGCTCGTGGGTGTGGGAAACAATGTGCTTTGTGTGGATCAGACCCTGTTCAAACCTTGTCTCCCATATTTACAACCCGTGTGATCTTGGGAAAGTAACAGTAAGCAGTGTGGACCACTGACTGATCACTGGGGCCCTGAAGTTAGGGCTGAGTATGAATCACGGGCTGCCAGTTAATGACAAAAGGCGCTCAGGCACTTCACCTCCCAAAGCCTTGACTTTCCCAAATATAACAACCGAAGGTAGCACTCACATAAACTTCGGCGGTTGTTAAATGGGATCACATGAATGTGCCACAGTGCCTGGAACATACTAAAGTGACTAAGAAGTGTTGACTGTCATTATTTAATCCCTCTGAGGCTTAGTTTTCTCATCTTCCAAATGGGGATCCTAAAACAGGCTCCCCAGGATTGTCTTGAGAATAAATAAAATCACTTAGGAAGAGCTCATGGTGCATCGGGAGTTCTTGGATGTTAATCCCCTTTGCTGGTCAACTTCCCCCTCAACTTGCTGCTTCCCCTCGACACTCACCATCTATTCTATTAGTTTGGGGATCCATCCAAATAAGTGGTGAGTGCCTTCTCTGGGCCAGACCTCTCTTGGCTTCTTTTCATTGCAGTGGGGCAGAAATTGCAGGATACCAGGGAACAGAAATGTTCAAATGTATAGCTTCATTCCCTTTACACTCGGTACCACAAACGTTCGGCTAATAGCCACATTGCTTCCAACCATTTGTCCGGAAGTAGAAAGAAAAGGTAGGGGTAGTCCTGAGTTGAGCGCTTGCACGGAAATTCTGGGCCACCTGTTTCAGGAATGTTTTATGAGTGGCCCTGTGGGCTGGGATCATGGCTGGATCATCATATCTAATCAGCATCTCTCTATGGAGAGTAAGGGACAAAGGCCCAGGTGAATCCCTAAGCAAAGGAGCCACTTCCTCCCAACTAGATGGAGGTAGTAAGCCAGCAGTTCTCAAACAAAAGAAAGTCAGGCAGGGAAATTTACATATATTATTCATCCCTCCTCAGCACAGACATCTAGCAAAAGAAGAGCATAATGGCCTCTTAATCATATTCCCTATTCCCATGGGAATGAAATTTATTCCTCTGGAAGAACATTAAAAACAAAAAAAACATAGCACTATTTTTAGTTTTTTAAGGAACCTCCATACTGTTCTCCATAGTGGCTGTGCCAATTTACATTCCCACCAACAGTGCAAGAGGGTTCCCTTTTCTCCACACCCTCTCCAGCATTTATTGTTTCTAGATTTTTGATGATGGCCATTCTGACCGGTATGAGATGATACCTCATTGTAGTTTTGATTTGAATTTTTCTAATGATTAATGATGTTGAGCATTCTTTCATGTGTTTGTTTGCAGTCTGTTTATCTTCTTCGGAGAAATGTCTATTTAGGTCTTCTGCCCATTTTTGGATTGGCTTGTTTTTTTCTTATTGAGCTGCAGGAGCTGCTTGTAAATTTTGGAGATTAATCCTTTGTCAGTTGCTTCATTTGCAAATATTTTCTCCCATTCTGAGTGTTGTCTTTTGGTCTTGTATATGGTTTCCTTTGCTGTGCAAAAGCTTTGAAGTTTCATTAGGTCCCATTTGTTTATTTTTGCTTTTATTTTCATTTCTCTAGGAGGTGAGTCAAAAAGGATCTTGCTGTGATTTGTGTCATAGAGTGTTCTGCCTATGTTTTCCTCTAAGAGTTTGATAATGTCTGGCCTTACATTTGGGTCTTCAATCCATTTAGAGTTTATTTTTGTGTATGGTGTTAGGGAGTGTTCTAATTTCATTCTTTTACATGTAGCTGTCCAGTTTTCCCAGCACCACTTATTGAAGAGGCTGTCTTTTCTCCACTGTATATTCTTGCCTCCCTACCATACGACCCAGCAATCCCACTATTGGGCATATACCCTGAGAAAACCATAATTCAAAAAGAGTCATGTACCAAAATGTTCATTGCAGCTCTATTTACAATAGCCAGGACATGAAAGCAATCTAAGTGTCCATCAACAGATGAATGGATAAAGAAGATGTGGCACATATATACAATGGAATATTACTCACCCATAAAGAGAAACGAAATTGAGTTATTTGTATGTAGTGAGGTGGATGGACCTAGAGTCTGTCATACAGAGTGAAGTTAAGTCAGAAAGAGAAAAATACCGTATGCTAACACATATATATGGAATCTAAAAAGAAAAAAAATATGTCATGAAGAACCTAGGGGCAAGACAGGAACAAAGATGCAGACCTACTAGAGAATAGACTTGAGGATACAGGGAGGGGGAAGGGTAAGCTGGGACAAAGTGAGAGAGCGGCATGTACATATGTACACTACCAAACGTAAAACAGATAGCTCGTGGGAAGCAGCCGCATAGCACAGGGAGGTCAGCTCGGTGCTTTGTGACCACCCAGAGGGGTAGGATAGGGAGGGTGGGAGGGAGGGAGGCGCAAGAAGGAAGAGATATGGGGACATATGTATATGTATAACTGATTCACTTTGTTATAAAGCAGAAACTAACACACCATTATAAAGCAATTATACTCCAATAAAGATGTTAAAAAAAAAAATCATAGTACTAGTCAAGCCAGTCTCCTTGAGTCCCATAAACACTACTTTTCCCCACTCCAGTCTCTTTCCTCTTACTGCTTTTTATTTCTCCCCACCTATAATTCAAGGTACAGTTCAGTAAAGCAAGGGCCAACTGTCCCACAGAACCTAAGAAAAAATTTACTTTGTAGGAAACTCCTATTGATTGCATATCACATGGACTGATTTCTACCCAGCCAACTTCCATGTATACTGTGACTTTATGAGCAGGTTATCAAGTCAGCTGGTGTGTTTGCTCTGCCTACTTCAGAGAACCAGGAAATACTAGTCCTGTTGCATAGGCCATATAATACAAATTAAATTAATCAACTCTTAAAGGGACTTAATAGTGCCTTTCACTGTTACCAGTGATTATCCTAGCAGCAGTATGAAAGTATATGACCGTGATCATGCAGCTGAACTCTACCAACATCCCCCGTATAGTAACCTCAAAGCACTAAAGTAAGTACTTTTAAGGAAAGCAAAGAGGGAGAAATCATGACAGTGGCACTCCTAAGATTAGATCCCAAAATCTATCGCAGAGACTGCAGCTTACATGCCCCCGGGGGCCAGGAAAAGAAAATGAATGAAATGGACCAGGGGAAACCCGTATGTGGTTTCTTCATTTTCAACAGAGGCATGAGGAAACAAAACCACAGTTTAGGGTAAATAATAATTACAGTTAATATTTATTGAGCACTTGCTATATATGACAAGACCCTCTAAATCCGCATATGCATTCCCTAATTCATGTAATCCCCTCACAAAAACCCAATGACGTAGGTATTATTAAGAACCTCATTTTAGGGCTTCCCTGGTGGCGCAGTGGTTGAGTCCGCCTGCCGATGCAGGGGACATGGGTTTGTGCCCCGGTCCGGGAAGATCCCACATGCCGCGGAGCGGCTGGGCCTGTGAGCCATGGCCGCTGGGCCTGCACGTCCGGAGCCTGTGTTGTGCTCCGCAATGGGAGAGGCCACAACAGTGAGAGGCGCGCATACCGCCAAAAAAAAAAAAAACCTCATTTTACAGATAAACAATCAGTGGCACAGAGACGTTAAGTAAATTATCAAAGGTCATACAGGTAGCAGATGGCCAAACCACAATTTGAACCTAGGCAGTCCAGCTTCAGAGCCTGTGCTCTTATCCATTACACTACGCTGTAGGTGGAGAAGTGACGGTCTCTGGGGTATCCTAGGACATGGTGGGGCCTTAGTGAACGAAAGAGTATATGCCTATCTAGAGGGGATGGCCTCCACTCAGTTCTCGTCTAATATTGCCATATGGGAATATTGCCAGATCTTCTCATTTTTCAAAAGAAACTAGTAATCGTGATTTTTGTGTGAACTACTGAAATTTTTGAGTGCTGTCCCAGTGAAGGGAGAAGGAAAGAAAGGAGATACAACCCAGTAACAACTAACACTAATCCAAAGAAGAGAGGAAGTACCATAAAGACAGAGAGATAGATGGACAAATAGATCCACTGACTGAACAATCAATAGGTAAGGCAACGTGGGAAAACCATGCAGGTAGGGGTTAATACCTTGCCCTTTCCCAGGGTGGAAGTTCTAGCAAGGCCTCTAGCACGAAGCAGCAGTCCCTGAACAGGGCCTTGAACCAGTGGGGAGAACATCTACGAGCAAGATGGGGAGAAAAGTATTTCAGGTAAAAGACACAGCAAGCATACAGTACAAGAGTGAAAGAGATGGTAATTCATGCATTCTTTTTCCATCTGTGTTATCACTGTTTTTCTGCAAGGGAATCATTTTCTCATAGAAAATCTCTCATGGAATCCCATTATACAAGATACTTAGTCATAGAGCTGCTAAAGGAAGAGATGAGGGGCTGGAGGTGGAAGTGGAAAGGGGGAGGAGATAGAGATAGAGATAGAGAGATAGAGAGATAGAGAGATAGATAGAGAGAGAGAGAGAGAGAGAGAGAGAGAGAGAGAGAGAGAGAGAGAGCACTGGAGACAGGTTCAGGCCCGGGGTGGGGACATGGGAGATGACAGCGTGCCTTTCTTCCCCAGGCGCCATTCTCTATAACTGGAGGAGATCATTCGCCTACATTATGACCTTTATGTATTTTGAAGTCCACAAGTAAATAATAGTCCTGCTGGTCTGCCCAACATTCTTTTCACATTGACATCTGTCTTCCGCTGGCCAGTCCTTAGAACGAGCCCAGCTTTTCTTCTTTTCACTGAACCAGAGGTGGCCAAGATGAGGCCAGTGGCTGGCTCTCATCCTGAATGGTGTTTCCACTCCCTCTGTTAATGGTGGGAAGACTTTCATTCATTCCCTCCGTTATCTTTTGGCAAGCATCTCCGAGGTGTCTGACACAGAGCTATGTGCCTGCTGCTGGCAGATGGTCCTACGTTACGAGACCAGATGTGGTTTACTGTGAGCTGCCACGAACTGGTGATACCTGTATCTCACGTTATGGGGTGGCCTGGGGATCAAACATGCCTTCAAAATGCTTTCTGTCTGTAGAAACCCTGGCTGGAGGGGCCAGACCTCAGGTCCCCATCTGGATCTCTGTGCTGCATCAGGTAATCTTAGCCACAGGACCCTAAAGAAAGTTACAGGGCCAGAAACACATATCACACATGTAAAACTAGTATGCAGTTTCTGGAGGTTCAAGAAACATGCGGTATAACATATATCTTAGAAATTTAAAACCACTCCTTCATTCAGCAAACATGTATCAAACAGCTACTGTGTTAGCTATCATGCTGGGAGCAGGGCCCCTACCATTAAAGAGATCTCAGTCTAGCTGGAGGAGTAAATGATGGATAATGAAGTCATGAGTCTGCTGTATTTGGATGGCAAGTACAGCAGGAAAGAAAGGAAGGCTAGATCCATTCTGCCTGGGCCATTACAGAAAGCACTGCAGAGAACAACATACATTAGCCGCTTGAAAGATGAATAGGTTCCACAGCGGCAAAGTGTGCTATGCAGAACATGTACCAACCCACAGGGGTATGGCTTTCACGGCACATCCAGTCCAGCCACTTGAATTTGTCTAGAATTAATCTCAAAGCACTTTCACATCTGTCACCTCATTTGATTCTCACAATACAGGCAGCTGGGGCAAGAGAATTATTCCCATTTTACAAGTGGAAAACTCAGGTGCCGTTGTTAGGGTGACCAGCTGTCCTGGTTTGCCCAGCTCTGAGCAGGTTCCCACAATGTGGGACTTTCAGTGTTAAAACCAGGAAAGTCCCAGGCCAACAGGGACTAGGTATAGTTACAGGACTTGTCGGATAACTTGATCAGAGATGACTGAGGGACTCAAATCAGGCCTTTGGACTCTTTCCTCCAACCCCAAGTGGAGAGAGAAGAGAGTGTGCTATATGTGTTTTTGCTTTGTTTTTTTTTCCTTTTAAACCAATTCCTTCGTGTTGTTTTGTAGAGTTAGAAAACAAAGACAAAACCTCTGTGTTCTGACTGACTCACTGCCTGACCAACACTCCTGCTCCTAAGATCACAGAACTGTCTGTCCCTTGGGTACACTCAAGAGGGGAAACTACCTGGAATGGCCACAGCTGTGAAGGCAACTCTGACCCTTAAGAAGACCTGGGGATGCCTGCATTTTAATGGAGGCCCCTGATATAACCCCAGTAACTCTTTATTTCCTTCCACTTGGAAGGTCATTGGTTAACCTCTCCCACTTCACCCACCACCCCAAGCTACTGGACCGGAAGAGTCCTACGGACCCTTCGCTTTTTGCCCAGTGATGGTGTTTGCCTTAGATGGTCCACGCTGACGATGTCACAGACTAGACTATGGACAGAAGGGGTCTTAGAGACCACTGTCCAAAAGGGAGACGATTAAGAGAGTGCCGTCCAGACCCAGGTCTCCAAACACCCAGTCCTATCCTAGACTCAACCACGCATCCCCACCTGCCCCAGGCATGGCAGGTCAGGCAAGCTTCGTTTCTTGCCAAAGCTCTGGCCTCTCACTCCCAGCAAAATGAACCTGGTTTGATCTCGACAAAGGAACAGAAACAACCAGAGAAGGTTTCTCCCCAAAACTCTCAGCAGAAGCGGTGTTCTCCTCCTCCTCTGCAGGCCATGGCCGTACGAAGGGAAAAGTGTGCGGGAGGTGGCTGGGCCTCCTGCAGAGAGCACCCTGGGCCTTGGAAGCCCCCAGCCCCATGGAAGGAAGAGTTACAATGACCATACTCGCCTGCATATTGACCTTTATCCAGTGCACGGAAATTCCCACTCTTCATGGCTCCCCCTAAATGTCTTCAAATCTCACTCATCAGTAGCTACACTCCCCCTTCCTGAGGGCAGATGCAGAGCCCCTTGAAGCCTCTTCTCCTGGAAGCCCAGTGGTTCCCAGCCTAGAGAGATCACAAACCATCAATGCCCAAAAAGGAAATGGGGGTGGCGTGGGACACTTGACAGTTTTTTATCTCACCAAGGAAAGATACGAAAAGAAACAAAACAAAAAATTACCGTCTCTCCTCAACATCATTTAGGAAGAAATGTGTTAACACTAAAAAAAAGAAAGCAAATCATCAGCTGCACACAAAGGATTGTCGTTTCAATGGAAAACTTCGGCTCTCTGGAAACTGATTATGCAACCCTCCCTTTCCTCATTTTCCCAGTGATTAGTAAAAACTTCATCACAAATTGGCGTGGCTCATTGGACCAGCCTCCTGGGACCCACTGACTGAATCCCAACTTTGCCTCTCATGCATGAATTCCCTCCATGTTTTTCCTGACAAGGAGTCGTCCCACCAACCATGTCTTACCTAATTGATACTTTTCAAATAACAATTTCCAGAGCTTCTTAGGAAGAAGTTAGAGCTTCTTAGGAGCTCTAACAGCTCCTAAGTTTGCCACCCTACTGAGCAGCAATCTGTGTCCCTGTGGCTTTGTCTCCCTGATCGAATACTGCCCTCCAGCATCTCAGAGAATAAATCTAATTCCTCCTCCACTGACAACCAATCCCAAGTTTCCAAGCGAGCCCTGTTTACTTTGCAGTGACCTATCATCTCCATTATCCCTGGATCCAGGGTTACAACTTTTGATGTTGTCTGTTTCTCTTACATGAGTCATTACACTGGGTAATTAATTGATGCCTATTGACTTAGTACTGAGTGCTTAATATAGAAGGGCTGCTGGTCTGAGGCTCCTCCCTGCTTAAACACCTTCCATATCTCCCTGGCCCACAGGTAAAACGTTGACTTCTTAGTATAGAATTCAAGGATGTTCACAGGTGGGACTCAGCAGTTGTAACCTCATCTCCCAGAAATTCCCCTCATCATGACCACACTCCCTCCCCAGGCCCTGTAATTCCTGTCTCAGGGCTTCTGATATCCCTTTTCCCTTGGCACAGAGGACTCCCTGAAGGTTTTCTCACTTCCACCCACTATCAGAACTAACCTCTCTCTCTTTTCTGGTACTTCCATACCCCTTGCTGTAAAATCAGATTTAGCCTTCCATGGACTATTGAGAAGCTTTTCCACCTCCCACACTAGACTGTACATTCCTTGAAAGATGAGGTTTGTAACTTCATTCCTACTAATTACTTAGCACAGTACTTGACACTTAATTGGCCCTCATAAATATTTGGGGAGCTGACCCAAAGACATCGACTCTTTACTCCAAAGGCTTTATAATCAAGTGAAAGGCTAAGGCTAATAATACACATGAAACAATGGTGGGCAGAGCAATGAATTGATTGCTAGGTGCCAGGGAATTTTAAAGGAAAGGTCAAGGAGAAATCAAGTGTTCAAGGAAAACGTGAGGAGCATTGTAGGGCAACCAGATATTAAGAAAGAATTAAGGAGAACAGGAAGATGCACGTGCATAGCAGCAGGAGGAAACACACTGGTTGAAGGAGAGCAGGATGCCTAGAAGCCTAGTCTGATTAAAACTGAAGCTTCCTTGGGACTTCCCTGGCGGTCCAGTGGTTAAGATTCCGGCTTCCCCTGCAGGGGGCGCAGGTTCAATCTCTGGTTGGGGAACTAAGATCCTGCGTGCCCCAAGGCGCAGTCAAAAAAAACAAAACAGAACAAAACATCCGAAGCGCCCTTTGGAGGAGAAGTCAAGCATATCAGTGCAGGCTGAGCATCAACTCCAAGGGCTGTTTAATACAACACTGCTAAGATGCTTGAATTCAAGGTTCTGAGGGCAAGAGTGGAAGTGTGGACAACTGCTTTAGAACTGAGGGCCCGAATTCAATCTTTAGCTTTTCATAAGTTGAGGCCAGTTAAAATCATCTGAAATATCTCCCCTGGCTGTTTTCGCTTTTTCCAAACTTTAAAATCCCTGCAAGTATATGATAATATACTTCTTCACAGTGGCAAAGTTGAATACACTGAAACTTTGTAATGAGTACAAAGTCATCCTAAAGATTATATTTCCAGAATTCCAACTTCTCTCTCCCCAAGATTTCCAAAGATAATTCATTGATTCAAAGGCTCCCCTGGACCCATCAGCTCCTGTGGCTGAGGGTCAGGGCTCAGGAAGTTGAGGGTGTCTTCTGCTCACTGGCCCTCTTGGGGAGCGAATGTCATGCACGTCACCATGTCCGCGATTACAGGCCTAGCTGCGTTCCCTGACGACCCAGGACCATCACCACCCTTATACTGAGCATCTGTCCAAATCTGGGAATTTTCAGATGACTCTGACTCTGCCGAATTAGGACCATACCTGATTCTGTTTTGTTTGCTTTATGTTTCTTTGTTTCTTTGTTTTTCTCAATTCCAAGCACAGGATTTGGCATAAGAAAAGTTCAGCTAGAGATCTGGTTACTCAAACAAGTAAATGTCATAACTAACATCAATATTTGAGCCCTTTATAAATGCCTTGCTAAGGTCCTTGCAGTTCTGTTTTTTTATTCAAATTACAGAAGAAAATAAGGACAATGTGTCTAAATTCATTCTGAAATGTCGTCCTTACTGTTTCTTTGACTCTTCCAGGGTCATCCATTCAATTAGAGGGAGGTGATGCTAGATGGTGGTTGCTCTCTTTAAACATTTTTGTTTAGCAAAGTTAACACACGTCTGTGTTAGTTCTTCCACCTGCACTATATTTTTTCCTCATCCATGAAATCTAGATGTCTGGAAACTACTGCTAGTCTGGAGCATGGCCTCTGCTATCCAGGACCCTGGATTTTGCACGTATCTCGGTTCTTATCTTATTAAGTTCTTGGCTTTTATTTTCCTGTAATAGTTTTAGAAGGGACTATTTTGCAATCAGATTTATACCTCTTTAACTTCTATTTTGAACATGTTGTGCATAACCTTTTCTTGAGGATACTATCATTATCGGTTTTCAACGGCATTGGTTTACAATATGGTGGATCTTCTGGAAAACACATATTATAGGACAGTTTGCCAGAACCAGAACCCAAGTGATCATCATTCTAGGACCATCATTTTTGTCGGAAGGAAGGAAGGAATGGAGGGAGGGAGGGAGGGAGGAAAAAAAGGAAAGGAAAAAAGAGTCAAGTTGTAAATTAGCATCCTATGAAACGGCCTCTGAGGAGGTTTTCCTCCTTTGCTGCCTTTGCTCTGCTGTGGCCTTGGAGAATAGAGATCCTTGGGTGTCACTGCTGTGGGCAAAATAAAAGTTTTAGAAATGACTGGG